>NC_087200.1:59635819-59678319 GCF_015104395.2 Macrobrachium nipponense
GCCGACACTTCTGGAAATCTGCTCTCTCTCTCTCTCTCTCTCTCTTCGTCTCTCCTCTCTCTCTCTCTCTCTTCTGAGTCAGCCGGAAAAAAATGCACAACGAGCAAGAAGTATAGACCGAGTGGCCAGAAAGAGGAACACACGCAGATACACAAACACACCTGAGGAAGCTTCAGACGGCCGAGGTGTATGATTTGAGTCCTCGATGCAGGGAGGAAGTGTAGGGGTGAGGAGTGAAGGGAATTACGGAGGGGAGGGGGTTGGGGGTGGGGTGGCGTTACATCTGGCGCGAGGGCGGTGTTTGTGTAGTTGTCCTCTAGTGAAACCATCACCCGCCTACAACCTCTCATCAGTACTCAATTGCATCTAACCCGGCCTTCCTTCAGTGTCACGCAAGGAGAGAGAGAGAGAGAGAGAGAGACCAGGCTCCAACTCGTACTACGAATGCCTTTGTCAACAAGAGCTGGAAGAAGCTAGGAACAGAGAAGACCGTGCATGATGACTACAAAAAGGAATTTGGTTACAGGGATTCCTCAGGTGGCGAAAGACTTTTGTGAAAGGGGTGAAAAATGAAGTCTGCTCCTACCATGGCGAGACTTACTACAGGCGATAGGTAATAATGAAATGATAGATGACTGGCGAGTACTACTTTTTTTCCGTTTCCTGATTAGCCTCTCTCTCTCTCTCTCTCTCTCTCTCTCTCTCTCTCTCTCTCTCTCTCTCTCTCTCTCTCTCTCTCTGTACTGATTTGTTCAAGAAGGTTGAAAATCAGCATTGTTTGCCCGTGATCTTTTCTTTTTATCTGCTAATGATTTCCATTTAAAAATTGGAAGTGCCTCCTCATTCGTTCGAGTGTCTCGGCATCAAGAATGTGTGGTTTTCAAAAGAGCGGGATTACGTCAGTCTTATCCAATCGGGGCATCTGATTCACAGGTACTTAACTACTTTATACAAGAATCTTTGAAATGTTTGTTAGTACCTTCTCAAACAGCCTACGCGATGCATCGAAAACAGAGTTGTTATTTAAACGAATTGTGTTATCAGGATGACTCTCTCATGACTTTTCTTAGTTTTCTTACATATTTCGCGTATTCTGTTATGTCATTTACATTCTTTTTCTCATTTCTGTTCTGTCAACATCCTACGTCTTGTTTTACGACCGTTTGACTTTGCCAGGTCTCCTATTGACAGTCTTGCCTGGCATAGTGAAATTCCTTCTCCCCTAGACGCATTCCTCATATTCGAGCAAGAGCACCTGTATAAAATGTAGGCATATCGACGCAGAGAGAGAGAGAGAGAGAGAGAGAGAGAGAGATTAGTAAGTGTCTGGCGGGTATGTGCGAGACTCGTCTTGGAGACAACTATGAGAATATGTGACAGGCGAGAGAAGGCGGGAATCATCACTCAACACCCGCAGGATAAGACTCCACGAATATGTGCGTCTACAAATAGAGCGAGATCGAGTTAGGCTGACGCGCCTATACTGTGTGCTTGATGGATACTTCTGTATATTATTATCGCATACTCGGGGAGTAAGCCCACAAACTACTTTGTTGTTCTTGTTGCTATTGTTGTTCTTGTTGGGGACGGGGTAGGAAAGCCCCATTGAAAAGCCTAAAAGGTCCGAACAAGGCGTTTCGCGTCGAGTTAAAGATACAGGAATTTTAGGACAGGATATTTGGGATTTATTTATTAGAATGAAAATGTAAAAAATAAATTATGGGCATGTTAAACAGTAAAAAACAATTATTTCTAATAAGATATAGCATATTTATTTTAATTTTCGTTGGTGAAACAATGTGCTATTTGACTGTAGATTTTAGCACACACCCCCGAGTAAGCTAGAGGTTGGATCATGCCTTAGTATTATTATTATTGCTGTTGTTATTATTATGATTACTAGTGCAGGATCATCTGCATTCAATTTATAAAGAGTTTTCTCTCTTTCTAATAACTGATTTTTCAGGGTTACCACATTCTGTCAGGAACTCGCCGATATTGAAAAAAAATAGGCAAAATATAATGACTGAATGTTTAGATTCTGCATCCAAAAAACTTATTAACTTTGTATATGCTGCAAAAAAATCTGTTTTCTATCAAACTGAAAATGTACATCAGTAATAACAATAATTTTACTCCACACTCGAGTACTTTCAGGCCCTTCTGTGGCCCATTCTCAAGAGATGTTTGGGATGTTAGCCTGGGTCAAGGCCCAGCAGTCTTGACCCAGGCTAACATCCCAAACATCTCTTGAGAATGGGCCACAGAAGGGCTGAAAGTACTCGAGTGTGAGTAAAACTAAATGTAAATAATAATAATAATAATAATAATAATAATAATAATAATAATAATAATAATAATAATAATAATAATAATAATAATAGCACAAGTGGTAGACCCTCTTTCAATCACGTAGTGTAGAATGTTATTGCTGCATCAGCTAACATTCAATTATACAGTTTTCTCTTTTCCAGGGTGTCATTTTACAGAGTAACGCCAGTGGCGGCTGAAATCTGGTGTTGCTCTGTACTTGATCAAGTGTATTCGTCAGAAATAAAATTGCACCCTGATTTATAACTGCTCTCATCTCCGAAAAAAGCAAACATCGACGAGTTACGGGCGGAATACAGTAACCCACTGAAAAATCAGTTATTAGAATGAAAGAGAAAACCCCGTGTAATTGAATGAGCTGATGCAGCAATAACATGCAACACTGCGCGTTTGAAAGATAGTCTAACCACCTATCTTATTATTATTATTATTATTATTATTATTATTATTACTGTTCATTTTCAATTTCATAGGAAACAGATCTTACACCATAAAAAAATTATATCAGCTTTTGAGTACAGAATTTAAACATTCACAGTCATTACATTTCGTTTTAAATAATTGTTTAATTTTTTTTTAGTTCACGCCGCGTTTCACTGGACGCAGGTAGTACACATATCAAGAGAAGACTGTTGCATATCTTTACTGCAAAATGCTGCAGGTAGTCATTTTTCGTTGCAATATAAGTCAATAGAAAATGAATGGGGAAAATGAAATGAACCTTTTTGTAAACGGTCATAGTTACATAAATCCATATGTATAAGCAAAAAATATACTAAGGCGCACAAGTACGGATGTATATTGGCAGTTAAATAGAAAAACAAAGAGACTAAATTTCCTAGATTTTTGTCCACTCAGCTCCGTTTGGTACCTGTTTCTACACAGGCTGCGGTCCTGTAATATTTCACAAAAGGCTGTCATGAGGCAAGATAGAGGTGAAAATAAATATAATAAGGCGTGGTCCGATCTCCAGCTTAGGTGCTCAGGGGAGCATGCTAAAATCTACAGTCAAATAGAGCCTCGTTTCACCAACGAAAAATAAAATAGATACGCTATATTTTATTAGAAATAATTGTTCTGTGCTGTTTAACATCAGCAATATTTTTTTTTTCTACATTTTCATTCTGATAAATCAATCATAAATATCCTGTCCCCAATTCCTGTATCTTTAACTCAACCTATTTCACACATTTTGAGGTTTTCCTAACCCCCTAACAACGACAACAAAGCAGTTCGTAGGCTGACCCCTCGAGTAAGCGAAAATTCAGATCCAAAGATGATTGAGATAATGAAGAGAGACGAGAAATGCTGGAGGGACGATAGCCAAAGACAACTCCATTTCTCAGCGACGACAGATAAAGACAGGTAGTTCTGATTAAGCACGGGTAGTTATGGGCGTCCGAGGACAGCTTTGGGAAACGGTTAGCGTGGTAGTTGAGGAGGGTGGCCAGGTAAGTTATATACCTGTCATCAGCTGAAACTACCAGCAGACCTTAGTAACAGTTATGGAGGGCTCACTTGTTTAGCCCCTTCCTTATTGCTACTATCACTTATTATATTATTGAAAAGCAGATGTCACGAGTTTTAGCACGTTTATTTATCTCCGTTGCATTTATCTATGGTATATTTCTCAGAAAAAAATGCCTGCTTCATTGGCATTAATATTACCATCATTAATGTGTTACTATCATATATATATATATATATATATATATATATATATATATATATATATATATATATGCGCGCGTGTCTGTGTGTGTGTGTTTACAGATATTAAGCTACAATATTTAATATTTAAAACCAGTGATTTTTACCACCCGGCCATTAAGAGAAGAAATAAGCTGATATCGACTCTGCGGTACAAATGCCTCTTGAATTCAGGCTTCTGTACTTAGAAACCAAATCAACCCATCTCCACCACTGAAGCTGGTTGGTCAACTGTAACAGTGTGGTTAAACCAGGGAATGGTTCGAATCCTGCCAGCTTATCTATGTTATGATTCTCCTCGGATGTCAGTTGTTCACTAGGCACAGTGAATTGAGTACTAAGAGATATCTGTGGCTTAATATTTGTGAACATAAAAAAGTCATGTTTGTATGATATAAATATTAACATTTATATATATATATATATATATATATATATATATATATATATATATATATATATATATATATATATAGGTAGATAGATAGATAATGTGTGTGACTACTTTCGAGCTAAGTTTATTCAGTGTATCCCACCTTTGAACAAAATCCCCTGGAGACTGTAGCATTTGTTTAACTTCACTTAATTTACAAAGCCCATAAGAAACGAATGCTCATAACCCAACAAATGAAAAACAAACCAACAAAAAAAAAAAAAAGAGAAGATAGGTCGAAACTTACAGGCGATGGGTAACGACAGAGAAGAAGAAAAAATCTCCCTAAAAAAATAAATAAGAAAAAACAATTGGAGCCTTCACAATGAATAAAAACTAAAGCCGCAAACCGTCCTAATGTCATTTACTCTCTCTCTCTCTCTCTCTCTCTCCTCTCTCTCTCTCTCTCTCTCTCTCTCTCTCTCTCTCTCTCTTTATGGTTTCTGTTTGGATTTACCTGAGGGCAAAAGGGATGTGTCACTGGTAGAGGTGTGGGGTAGGCGGGCCGGGGGTTAGAGGTAGTGCTGGGGGTGGTGCTCGCGGCTTTGAGACGACCACCTGGGTAAGTAACACCTTGCAGGAAACTTGAAAAAAATAAAAATAAAATAAGAGAGAGAGAGAGAGTGTTAGCATCTCTAAAGAGCCTCCTAGTGTGGTCGGTGTCTGTCCCAGCGCCCTCTCCTGCCTCCAATTAGCCTTAACTAGAGGGTCAGTTCTGCCGACGCTCTTCTGTTTACTGAAGGCAATGAACGCCGCCTCTCACTTAATACTCCTCTTCTTCTTCTGCCTTTTCAGTGCCTTTTTTCCTCTCTTTTTTTGCCTCCCTTTGCATTTGTGTCCAGGACCCTTGCCATCTCTCTCTCTCTCTCTCTCTCTCTCTCTCTCTCTCTCTCTCTCTCTGCGATTGCCTCGTCAGCGTTTCTCTATTTTTATGAAGAGTAATGATTTAGCGGAACTTTAAATATATAAAGGAAATTTAGATAAGAAATAGAGTTGCCGATATTCACCTGTCGTATCATTCCTTCGCATTACATCGCTATAAGATAACATTGCCAGTAGCCAACAGCATCATTCCGAAAAAGCAAACATGAATATAGCTGTAATAATGCTGTGATATGAATCCAAATTAGTTGTGCCGCACTAACACAGCGACGACGCCGAGGAGACCACAAATAATTGGAGACGTCACCGCCATCGAGGAGCGAAATGGAATTGAAGCCGAGAATCCCAATTCTATTATCTCCTTAAGTGGATTAGAGAGAGAGAGACGCCAGTGGGCGCACGTGACTCCGTTTCCAGAGCCAACATAAGACACAAACGAGATGGAATGCCCGGAGAGAGAGAGAGAGAGAGAGAGAGAGAGAGAACCTCCGGCGCCCATTTGCAGTTAACACGAAGGAAAATTGAATGACGCTCGCGGTAACCTTTCTTCGGTTTTCCGAAGCCATTTAACACGATGTGAGACGTGCCTTTTATTGTGAAGGCCTTTTATCTCTCTCTCTCTCTCTCTCTCTCTCTCTCTCTCTAATATAAGATTCGTCTTTCATACCTCTCTTGATTTATATTGCATGTAGGAGCGGGTTCGTTTTTCCCGCTGATTATCATAAAATAAACTGTAGGCAATACTTAAGGTTTTTGCAGCGTGCCTTCGGCCCTTAGCTGCAACCTCTTTCGTTCCTTTTACTGTACCTCCTTTCACATTCTCTTTCTTCCTTCTTGCTATCCACCCTCTCCTAACCATTGATTCATAGTGCAACTGCTACGAGGTTTTCCTCCCGTTGCCCTTTCGGACATTTTCACTGTCAATTTCCGTTTCAGCGCTGAATGACCTCATAGGTCCCAGTGCTTGGTCATTGGCCTACACTCTGAATTCAAGCAATTCAAGATGTTACAAATGTTGAGAAAGGATAAATTTTGGGCTCATTATTTGTATGAGACGGTACCAAATACGGCAAAACTGATATTGAAATACCTGTTAAGGCCGCCACTAACGTTCAGGCATGTCTCAGGCAAAACTGAACGCTGGGGGGTTCAGTTTTGCTTGCCTGCACAGTCCGACTGAGCAGTCATAACTGCGCTGTTATAACTGGACGTCAGTGGCGGCCTTTATAAAATAGAAAATTCCTTCAGTCTGGTTATCAATAATGAAGCCATGCTTGTTGTGAAGGTCTGTTAGGAGGTTCAGGCTACAACCTATCACTAGAGGATTATCATGACTGAAAAGCGTCGTACCAAAGATGCAACGATTCAAATCAGCTCTGGTAGAAGTGTCAGCAGGAATGCTGGACATTTCTGGAATGCAATTACATTTTGTCCTTTCCAATGTGCACAAGTCTTGATTTTTCTTTCAAATTAAGATCTCTTTACAATTGTTTATCCTTTTCAAGAAAAAAAAGGTAAATAAGTTAGATACAGCTGCCGAGTTTTATAGCAAATCAACAGAGTAAAACGATTGGGGAACTTTTGAAATGTTAGAAAACGACCCTTAAAAATAAGTGATTTGTAGTTAGAGAAGATTATTATGAATCGAAAAACCACGCGATACATTCATAAACAAAAAAATTCAAAAGTAAAAATAAGAGGCTAGAAATTCACACACACACACACACACACACACACACACACACACAAGGCAAGTTGTAAGAGTTTTCAGCAAGTTGAAGAGCATATAACAATACACACACACTGAAAATTTAATGTCTTGTAGTGTTTGAAAATAAGTGTAGATAAGTACTACAGTATAGCAAACGATAGCTGTACATATACTTTAAATGACGAAAATCATGAACCGGCATATAACTAGTCACGTATGATCTCATATGCGATAAATGTATCTCGATAAGTATTAGTAGGGTTGCGAAAGTTAAAAAGAATTTGTAAAAATAATTTAAAAACTTAGTAGGTTACGAAAGCTAAAAGAAAAATTAAACAAATAATTATCGTGGAATTGAACATGTGGGTGAAGTGATGGGGGGGGTGGTGTTTGGGGCGGGTGGCCTACACTCATTTGAGATCACCGCCCGTGAATAGAACGTGACCCCTCCAAACAGATCAGACGGTAACCTCTGTGAGGACGACCTCTCTGTTACATCCTCAATTCATGTCGAAAATATGTCACCGAGGACCAACACACAGACTTCATTAAGGAAGACCTCCTCAATGGACTTTTGTGTCATCCAAGAAGTCTTCGTGATTCATTCGCAGCCATGAGAAGCTGAACGAAATGATTTCCTGCGTTAAATGCCCTCGACCTTAAATGGAAGGGCCAGTGTAAACATCAGGGAGGATGGCGGTTGAGGCAGATTTCTGACGTCATCGGTATTTTTTCATTCATTGAATTCCTACTCATTTTTTTATCATCTGTGTTTCATCCATATTCGCTTTCACACCATATTTATTTATTTATCTAGTCATGACATAATCCTGAATTTGTTCATTGTGCCTGTCTGTCTGTCTGTCTGTCTGTCCCTGCTCAGGGTGAACTAGTATACCATTTGTGGAAGTTGTGTGGAAGGACAGGAAGTCTGAATCTCTCAAATCTTTCATTTCATTGTTTCTTTACTTCGTCTACTTTTCCTTATAGTGAGTTCTGTGATGCTAAGGGCGTTTCCTCAATTTTACAGCGTTTCTTTCCGCTTGCTTGGGAGTAAGCCTACTAACTATGTAGTTGTTGTTGTTCTTTTTGTTGTTATTGTTCTTGTTCTTGTTGGGTGGATAGGAAAGCCCTTTGAAACCCCTAAAAAGGTCTGAAAAAGTGTTTCGCGTTGACTTTCAGATACAGGAATGAGGATAGGATATTTATGATTTATTTCTTAGAATAAACATGTAGAAAATAAATAATGTGCATGTTAAACAGTACAGAACAATTATTTATAAGAAAATATATCGTAATTATTTGAATTTTCGTTGGTGAAACACCGCGCAATTTGACCATAGATTTTAGCACATGGCCGAGTAAGCTGGCGGTCGGGTCACGTCTTGTTCAGAGTATGGATAGAGTTACTTTGGTATCTTCGACGGTGAAAGTTAGCTACTGCTGTTAATCTCTCGTTGCTCTTGATATTTTCCTCATTTTTCAAACATTCTTCACTTGGATTGATTATACCAGGCACCTTCTGCAGTCATTTTCATCTACATATATATGTATATATATATATATATATATATATATATATATATATATATATGTGTGTGTGTGTGTGTGTGTGTGTGTGTGTGTAGGCAAAATCCACGAAGGAAAGTGAAACAATGGAGTAACTGCTGCGAGGCCTTTCGACTTCTTGTCCTTTTTTTAGTAAAGGACGAGAAGTCGAAAGGCCTCACAGCAGTTACTTCATTGCTTCACTTCCCTTCGTGGATATTGCTTTTACTTATATATTCATGTTCCAAGTTTTCGTGATTCAGGTATAGTACTTATATACTATATATATATATATATATAATATATATATATATATATAGATTTATATATATGTGTGTGTGTGTGTGTGTGTGTGTGTGTGTGTGTGTGTGTATTTGCTTTTAAATCATGTAAAAGATAAAAAAGGTGATGATTATTCGAACAAAGTTACAGATCCGAGGGAGAAGTGAATCACTTGTGATGCGAAGTACTGAGTATCTCAATTGTTTCACTTTTCCATCGTGGCTGTAACTTTGTTCGTATAAATGTATTATTCACACACACACACACCACACACACACACACACACACACACATATATATTATATATATATATATATATATATATATATATGTATATATATATATATATAGATATATATATATATATATATATACATATGAATATTAATTTTCTAATTTAATTTTTCTTTCCTAATACATGATCTCTTCTTCCTGCATTTCTTATTACCCTCTGTTTCTTCTTTTCAAATGAGCATCATATTCTTGGGAAGTTTGGATTTCAAGTCAGTGACCCCTGTGGGTTCGTTCCATATGCACATGGTTCCTCTTCTTAATAATAAAAATAATAATGATAAGTACAGGCAGATTAATATCGGCAAAGCATGAATGAATTTCCTGCAAACGACCACGTTCTCGTCACGCCTCTTCCTTAGATTTATTCTCAAACAAAAACATCATAGCCTATACGATGTTTATGTATTTGCTGTTTACTGCACTCCAAATATTGACGCTTCTGTATATGACTGTCTCTTGGAGACAATTAGTATGGCTCAGTCACAGGATTCAAAGTATTTATTCGGTATTTGTGGAGACTGCAATGCGAAGCAAAGAAAAGTGCTTTGTTTCAGCAATTTTGTCCAGCTAATTGAGGAACCGACACATATTTCTTGAATTAGATTAGACATCATATTCACCGATGTTCCAGCTATCGGCAATTCCAAGGTCCGCAAGTATAAAGGGACTTCGGACTTTTGCTCCATTGAGATGGACATCTCTCGATCAATATATTTCCAATGCCACCATTGGAATAAACGGTCTGACTGAAACCTAGAGCCAATTGCGATTGCATTATTGTAGCTTGTTAGGCACAACATTTTATGCATTTTCAGATCCAAATCACAAGGAGAATGAAATGCTGATGGTTATTTTAGTGAGATCTTCCCTAGAAAGGTCAGCAAGTTCAGGGCACATGACCAGCCATGTTTGACGATTCATGTAGACGAGCTTACTATGGCAAACAGACCAAATTCAATACATGGTGTTGAAATTCCTCACATGGAAAGTACACCATATAGCTGAGCGGAATTACAATGGTTCCTTAAAGAGGAAACTTGAAGGAATTATTCAGCCTCATCTGTGGTGGACCAAATTGGCATCATCTTTCTTTTGGTCAGGTTCATCTTCCATTCCACCACTACTAACAGATAATGATAGATTCGTTACTAGCCATTAGGAAAAGGCTGAACTGCTTCGCTGAGCTTTTGAAGCTGAGCAATCAGTTGAGGATGTTCCTCTCCCTGATACTTGTCATCCTGAACCTCTTCTTATAAGATTTGCATTTTGCTCCAGGGATGTTGAGGAAATGCTGGATAATCTTGATAGCTGGGGGGGAGAAGACTCTGATGGTTTCTTCCCTTTAAAAAAAAGTTTCTAGTTTGTTGTCTCCCAAGACGTAGTATCTTTGTGGAGGAACGCAATCTTATTGATGCAGTGCCTGTTCCAAAGAGCGACATATCTTCAGAATGCAGTAGTTACAGGCCAACTTCTGTTCTTGTGCTTTCCAGGGTTGCAGAATAACTCATTTTTAAGCCACTATATCAGTCTGGGGAATACAATGCATTGTTAGCTGATAGTTAATATGAATACGGGAAGCTATTTTACATTTGACATAACTTTTGAAAGAGAATCTTGATAAAGGTTTCGAATGTAGAACAATTAAAATAGACTTTAGTGCTGCTTTCGATGTAGTAAATCGCAGAGCACTTATTTATAAACTTCAGAATCTTGGAGTGGGCGGACATGTTTTAGGATTACTTCCAGATTTCCTTACAGGCAAGTTGCTGTTAATGGGATCTTTAGCGAACCAAGACTTATTGTGCCTGGAGTTCCACAGGGTAGTGTTCTTGGTCCGCTGCTATTAGTGCAAACAAGTAATACGGTGTTGGCCTGGAAAACAAGATTGTTCAGGATGCCGATGATGCAACACTTGTGAGAAGTGAAATTGCCCTTCGTCTAAATCATGCCATGGGCGGATCAGTGAATGGTCTAGTCGGTGGGGCATGAGGCTGAACTCCAGTGAAACGGAGGCAATATTGACTGGCTGATCTCGCGCAGATCTTGTTCCAGGCAGATTTCCAACCCACAACTCATTTCGAGGCTCACACTCCTTGTCTGCGGCGCCTTAGATCAGCGGTCTTCTCCTTCCCTTATTCATTTTAACCCGGTCAAACACAAGTGCCGCTTGTTTAACAAACCTCTGTGGCTTGATTAAGGACGCACTTATGTTTGAAATATTGAGTCCTGTCAGGTCATATATCAGCTTATGACCTGACATGGTCCTTGGGATGATAGTTGCCATATATAAAGTCATATAAATAGCACAAGTGCTTATCCAGGAGCAGGGGTTAAGAAACTGTCTTGTCAAGGTTATAGCCCCTAACCATAAGATCCAACTATTGGCAAATCAAGACCATTTTTATGCCTTTGCATGGTGATGACACTTGAAGAAACGATAGACGTCATTGCATGTAAGAAAACTACAGAATTGTGATAGCCTTTTAAAACTGGGCGATCATCTACGTTAGATTAGACGGTCTAGTTAAATAATGTTACCTAATATATTTTCATGTGTCGCATTGAACTGGATTTGTATAACGATCTTATATTACGTCATTTGCAAAAGCTTCGGGTAAAAGGTGAAAGGGAAACAAAACCAAGACATTCACAAATGTTGCTAATCTCTCTCTACAAATTCGACCTCAAGTTTACGAAGTCAGACTCGGTTCCATACTATACTAAAGAGCAGTCGTATATATGTCACTCAACAAACTCGGGTGTAGCAAACAAACTAATATGTCTACCGCATAAAAATTTCGTACACTGGAAGGAGATTCCGCAGACAGTCCATTGTTGAAACCTGAGCAGGTTCCTGTCATGCATACGCGCATGCGTACATTTATCTGACCTACTACAATTTTACCGTATCCAGTGCGGACAATGTGTACTCTATACTTCGCAAGTTTCGCTTTCGGAATTGAAAGAATAGTGACCTTAATCCGAGTACTGGAAGACTTCATTTATGGAAAAGTTGATGACATAAGGTTGATGAAAATCTCTGAATACTTGTAGCATAACACTTTTGCTTCGTCATCAATTTCTACAAATTGGGAGTTTAGGCGGGAAAAAACTATAAGATCTTTGTTAGGACTACGAGCCATTTTCAGATAAGTCCAGTATTCCTGAAACTGTATATATGATTTCCCATTGTCTTTCTTACTCTGGAAACGAATCTTCACTAGAGTTTTTAATGCATTTATCAGATCTATCATCATGAGGATATGGCAGCATCATAGTACAAACATTTGACTAATGACGACAGTTCACGGCTACTAATTCAGCTACAGAATGATCTCTCTCTCTCTCTCTCTCTCTCTCTCTCTCTCTCTCTCTCTCCTTCAGGCCCCCCACGTGGAGGACGCGGTGTGCATCATTACCCGGGAGGGTCTTTGAAGAGGCTGATAAGATTCGATGGTTTACTGCAGGTGGTGGGACGGCGTTTTTAACCAAAATATTCTCGACGACAAGACATCTCTTTGCAGATGCTTTTTAGTATCTCCTGTTCTTAGATTTTGTCTTTTCTGATATTCTCTCTCTCTCTCTCTCTCTCTCTCTCTCTCTCTCTCTCTCGTCTGTTGCCTACACTATCCATTTCCTGTGCATCGCCATCTCTTGACCATTTTTGTGACACAGGTGTTGAAGAGGAAACTGGAGTCATAGCGCGGTTATGGTAATTGCCGGTGACCAGATCTCACCTGTCTTATCTCCGTTCATCATGTCTTGACTTTTAGGTCCATTAGTTCGTCTGTTGCTCTCTCTCTCTCTCTCTCTCTCTCTCTCTCTCTCTCTCTCTCTCTCGTTCTGTCTGTAATGTCTGTTATTATGTCCGCCAGATGCTTTATTGCTTGTTTATGATTAGATTGGCTCACTTGAGAGGAATATCAAATGCAGCCGTTGTCTTGACAAGAGGGAAAGCCGTTATTGCACGAAGCCCTCGTTTCTCGTTGCGTCTTCTGTGGGATTCATTAAAAGAAGTAGCTTACCATTTGCGTTGTTTCTATCGAGCAACGTCGCTGTTGTTGTGCTTCCACTTCATTCGATTAATAATTAATTGTATGAGGTAATAGGAAGACCTTTCTCGATTTATTGCTATGATTTCGCCGAAACCTTCCGCACCGCGTCATCGCTGGCGCCCATTTCCTGCCTTGGCGACCACATGACCTTGCGTGGCATCTCGGGCACTTCCTAAGGTCGTTGCGCCCCCCGAGGTCATGCTAGGCTGAGGCCTCCCATCCGGACCACCCTGAGACGCTTCTCAATTGACGACCGCCACCACCTGGGCCGTTCGTTGTCCAGCGACCACCTACGGAGTCCTCCCTCTCGTCCGGGGGCTTTCCAAACAATGGCTTTTCTCTCCTCCTTTCGGCGACATCAAAGAGTGCAAATCATATCCTTCGGGAATCACAAATAGCATGAGCCCAAATGAGCTGCTTCTCGTTTTCTTTCATTTGTCTCATTTTCTTCCAGGTCTGACTTTAGGAGAGAGAGAGAGAGAGAGAGAGAGAGAGAGAGAGAGAGAGAAGGCCAAACAGGACGGTGGTTCTTTGCCTATGGAGACGGACGCCGTTTGGAATATACTATAGGCATGTTAGAACGACCCACTGAAAAGTGGGGTGAACTGAATATGATAAAGTATAAAAGAACGTGAAACAAGATTCCCACAGAAAGATAAAGAGAAGCTGGGATGAACCATTGAGAAGAATACTTGACCTTTGTTTGAGGATATCAGTATAAGAATATAAAATAATAATAATAAAAGAACCCTCACTGAGGCAGCTCTTCAGCTCAAAGGTTCAAGATGAATTTCCGATGAAATGAGAGCAGTTGATGAGTTGCTTTCTTCGTGGTCAGATGGCGTAGATTGGGGTCCCTTTAACATAGCTTTCTTTCATTTATGTTTTTATGCAGTTGAATGACGTGTTAATGTTGCGCTGTATAAGCAGTTACCTTTACTTCACTTCAGTGAGCTATGACAGGTTAGCATATAAAACTCTGTGCCGTGATTTCCATGGTCATCGGAAATAGTTCACTTGATTGATAGTTCGCTCAAGTCCAATTATCTTTCAGGTTCTTCCTTGGTCATCAGTTACATCATTTTCACTTACTCGGGGAGTAAGCCTACAAACCACTTTGTTGTTGTTGTTGTTGTTGTTGATGGGTGGGTCGGGAAGGTCTCTGGAAGAGTCCAAAATGGTCTGAAAAAGTTGTTTCGCGTTGATTCCAAGATACAGGAATTTTAGGATAGGATATTTCTGATTTGTTTCTTACAGTGAAAATGTAAAATATAGATAATGTGCATGTTGAACAGTACAGAACAATTATTTCTAATCAAATATAGAGTATTTATTTGAATTTTCGTTGGTGAAACAACGTTCTATTTCACTGTAGATTTTAGCACGCTCCCTGAGTAAGCTGAAGGTCGGTTCACGCCTCGTTTTATTTATTGTTTTTGGCTACGAGAGCTGCATTGCTACTATTTTCGTCTATTTTCTTTTAATTTCCTTAACAGGCCATTCCGTCAAGTGGGTCCTTGATCTATAAGGCAGCGTCTTTTGACTGGTTCCATAAGACAGTTTCTTCATTTTGAATTTTATTAATAGTAATAAACAGAGTTAGATTCTTAGTTTCCAATTCTGGACAAATGAGTGAACTCCGAGGTATCAGTGTGACAATGGGCGCCTCAGAGAAATGCTGGTCAACATTCAAATCTGAGTTCTATGCGTCGCTTCCTCCCAAAAATGCTGAATACTGAGAATGTTTGCCTACGTAGATAGGTAGGTGCCACGATCGAGAAGGATGTTTCCTCTGTCTTTGTGTAGTGTATACGTGACTGCAGTACGAACGCTTAGAAAACCTCCTAATCCAGAACTGGGTGGTACTTTGATCTGCATACACCCCTTAGAAGCGTAGTTCCGTCAGTGCACCTCAGGCATTTTGCAGCGTCCCTTCGGCCCTTAGCTGCAACCTTTTCCATTCTTTTACTGTACCTCCATTCATATTCTCTTTCTTCCACTTATCACAGTGCAACTGCTTTGAAGTTTTTCTTTTGTTACACCATTCACACCTCTTTACTGTTTGTTTCTATTTTAGCGATGATAGTCTCTTAGGTCCCAGCGCTTAAACCTTCATCTTAAGTTCTATATTCTGTTGTACATATCTACAATAAATTTACGTTACTCGGATGAGAATTCATGTGTTAAGTATATATTTACATTTACTTTTCACACACTCAGATAATCTAAAAATCCAAATTTAGCCATTTATTTTTCCGAGAAGTAGATCGAGTGCGAAACGAATGTACTTGCTGACATTTTTTGACGATTCTCTGCAAAAATAGCTTATTCAGCTTCAAGATTCGTGATTGGCAAGATCTCAAAAACTAGATGTCCATCTTCACGTGTGGTGAAGCAATTCCCTTAAAACTTACTGGTATATCTTTTCTTCTCTATAGCATTTGGCTTCATTTGTTTTTCTCATTATTTCTTTTAGATCAAATTAAATTCTTTGTCGTTTTTCATACAAGTAACATTAATTCAATTTTATTGCACGTAGACGCGACACATTTTTTTTTATCCAACATGCCATCTTGTTGAAGTACCCAATATTACTTACGAGCCAAAAGTACGTAGAAAGATCTATCGCTACCTCATTTTACATTATTTCTCGTGTCAAGGACGGTCTAAACGTCCTGTTCAAGCTTTTTCTTTGGGCCTTGGTCTGAACGTCCTGTCTGAACATGGACGAATCTGCTGACACCTGGAACCTGGAAGCGGTGTGGAAATCAAACGGCTTGAAACTCCTCCCGCACCAAAAGTGTTTATTGGTGGAAGTGGAGGTGGTGATTACCTGGTGGAAATTTGTTTGTTTGAGCTCCGAAGGAGTCGCCCTCCTAATTGACGCTGGACGAAAGCAGAGAGAGAGAGAGAGAGAGAGAGAGAGAGAGAGAGTGTATACATTCCATCAAAATCTCTTCCATGTCTCACGCCGTTTTGTACAGTAACTGTTTTGCCTTCCTCTGCTGAAAACAGAGTACGTAGATCTCTTGGAATTGTTCGGATTTTTCGACAGGCGGTATTTTCTGATCTAACGGAATATTGATTCATTACCTCATTACTTAAACTACAAAATTGGAATACTTTTACCTTTGGCTTTATTTTAGAAAGAGAGAGAGAGAGAGAGAGAGAGAGAGAGAGAGAGAGAGAGAGAGAGAGAGAGAGAGAGACCATGACGGATTGATTAGGAACGGTTCTCGGGCTATAATAGACTAGGAACGAGAGCCGCTCAGGGAAAACTGAGTACTTAGCCATTATCCTACATAATTTATGGACAAGGAAAAAGCATAACAACTGAGTGCTGCTTCTTTCGAAAATGCAAAAGCGTATTATTATTGTTATTTTTGGGAGGGTGGGGGAAACTCTATCACGAGAGTATATATATATATATATATATATATATATATATATATATATATATATATATATATATATATATATAATGTTCTAAGGGGTCCACAATAAAAAAAAAAATTTAATAGTTCGACTATAATTTAATTACAAACATTTTACAAATCTTTCGAACCCTTCCCTGGGTTCATCTTCAGGACCCCTTAGAAAAGCATTATTATTATTACTATTATCATTTATATTATTATTATTATTATGATTAATGAAACTTCGTAGGTTGGTAATTATTTTAACCTATTTTTTCCTCTTTGCCTATTTCTAAAAGTAGCAGGTCATTTCACACGGGCAAATATGCACAAATTAGGGATTTTTAAAATCTGGGTCTCAAGACCTTTGACAGTTTGAGGTTTGTAGCTATCAGAACTTTTCTTCAGGGCGTTTGATAACTAATACGACCATGTGGTTACTCCATTTGTCTCTGATTCTCATGAAACTTGAGGGTTAGACGCCGTAGGAACTGGCGATTTTTGCCGTCGATGTTGTTTATATTACTTTTTTTTTTTTCTCAGCATCTCAAAAAATATGTTAGTCCCGGTTATCTGATCTTCGGAATCTTTCTCATGAAGTATTGCAATTTTGACTTTCCAGTCGGAGGGGTGTCCTTTGTTCCTCACACCGTTGGACTATGGAACAGCCTCCCTACTGAGGAGGTCATGCTGCTGGAACTTCAGAAATTCAGGCGAAGTTGCAAAGCATTACTACTCTAATACTTTTCGCCTTTTGCATTTGGATACTTTTTTACCTATCTATCTTTTTTTTTCTGTTTCGATCAATGTTGTCTCTTCTTTCTGTACTATTTCCCTTTACTCCCTCTTACTTCTTCCAGATGAACACCATAATCTTTGGAAGCCTGTGGTGGGTTTGTTCCATATTAATAGGTTTCATCTTTTGAATGATAATAATAATAATAATAATAATAATAATAATAATAATAATAATAATAATAATAATAATAATAATAATAATAATAATAATGTTGAATTCTAATAATACTTAAAACTCACACTTACGTCAGTTCAAGATCACATACAAATAGCTCCACAAGCCAGCCGCAACAATTGATATATTGATAATAATAATAATAATAATAATAATAATAATATTGAAATATTCTTTCAGTTTAAGTCCACATGCAAATACAGAATGCAGTTGCAATAGCGAAAGAGGAAAAAACGGTACATTGACGTAAAGAAGAAGAATGAACCGTTATTCTCAAACAAAAGTAAGTGAAGAAGCTGTGTGATTTCTTAATGTCAAGAATGATGATGATAACAACGTCGTTGGAGCAGTAAGAAACTTAGAGAGAAACTGAATGAAACTGACAAAAGAGCAGAAACATAAACACCAGGAAGCGTCTCACAGCGCCCGACCTTCGGAGTATAAGGAGGCCGAAGTGAGGAAGACAAAAAAACAAATGACAGCAATAATCATACAAATATGACAATCACGTCGGAGAGATGTGAGGGAGATAATGACTTACACACAGCATTCGAGGTCGTCGTAGACGTTATAAAAAAGAAAGAAAAAAAAACATCATCAAGAAACTGGTCTGATTATCCCGTCTTTCCCACAACTTGGTTCTTCTTCTCGCCTCTTCGCTGCTCCTGATGAGCAGATCAATAGTATTCCTCTGCCAGGACTGGTATTAATCTGATAATGATGTGTAAATCATCTTGGCAATATATATATATATAGAATTGAGGCCAAAGGCCAAACACTGGGACCTATGAGGTCACTCAGCGGTGAAACAGAAATTGACAGTGAAAAGGTTTGAAAGGCGTAACAGGAGGAAAACCCCAAAGCCGTTGTACTATGAATCAGTTGTTAGGAGGGGGTGGACAGTAAGAGGGAAGAGGCTATGAAAGGAGGTACAGTAAAAGGAACGAGAGGGATTACATCTAGGGGCACTCAACTCCTACGGGGCAGAATGATAGAGATGTGTAGTAAGGCGCCTTAGATTGTCATTAAGAAAAACACCATAACAACTCACGATATGTTGGGTATAGTTAAACATTCTCAAGACTTTGGATGCTATAGTATATAGTGGGAATGAAGGAACAGCAGTTTGGTTTCTCGGTGACATAAGGCAAAACACACTTTATGTCTCGCTGCCAGTCGAAATAACGTTACAGGAAAGAAGTATTAATAAATGCGGAAGAATAACCCGAAGAGTACAACTGATGTTCTGAAAAACGAAGATGAATTTTTTATGTAAACATATATATATATATATATATATATATATATATATATATATATATATATATATATATATAAATGGACAAGAGACGTAGTACGTGAAAAGTTGTGAATGAAGAAGAAAAGGAAAAGGGTCCGTAGATGGAAACTGAGGTGGCTGGTGCTTTCTGATGTGAGTGTGGATGGTGGTAGCATGGGTGGGTGCGTTCATTATTTCTAGTGATTATGAGGAATTGTGTGTAACAGGCGAATAGGTGATTCACAGGACAGATGAAACAGGGAAGTAGCATGATCACTGCAAAAAGCTTGGAATATTAACAAAAGTTGGAATGAATAAACGCACTGAGACTGCCGAGGGGAAATTTTTGTTAGCTTGAGCGCAGAGAAAATGGTTGGAGTTTGCAAAGGTAGTAAGCAAAGAAATACGAAGAAAATGAATTAAATAAGTTACCGACAAGGAAAAAAAAGACCGAAATGTTGTAAAGGGATTTGGCTTTGTGGAAAGGGTGGAGCTCTACATTGCTGGGAACTTTATCAGTTGGAAATTTTGGGGAAGAATCAGAGGCAGATAGGGTTTCATTTTATTGATGGTTTCTAGGCAAGAGGTCGTCCTTTGGACACGCTTGTTAACAGATGAATGTGGCAGGGACTGCTGTTTATTTTCTTAGGGGATATCCCCAATTAAATGAATGACTCATTAGTAAAATATAGCCTCTTTTAACATAAGAAATACTGAGCAAATAGAGTGAACATTCATTGTATATCCAGTACACACGTCGAAGTTTGTTTGCCCAGTCGTAAACAAACGAAATTCAACCCTCTTTACGTGTGCTGAGTAAATTAATGAGTAGATAGACGAAGTGGGAACGATGTTTCAAACTTAACACCCTCCCCGCTAACCTGGAATGGTTGCTTTAGCCGTAATTAATGATTGGTTCCGGTACACAAAGGGAGACCTACCGTCAAGGCTCCATTGTAGTTAAATGACATCTCACATCGAGTATGAAATGGGAAACAAAGAGGCGAATTGCGCTCCAACAAAAAACAAAAGAAAGAGCGTTGTCTCAACAAGAGTATCTTGAGCGTAAGCAAACGAAAGACGTCGTTGTTGGGGGCCGACCGGGATTGTTCGCTTTGTGCGTTTTTTGTGCAAAAGTTACATATAACGTGAATTTCGATAACGATATAATAATGCAAGTTAGTGGTCCTCAATCTTTTCTTAGTGATGGCATCCTAACTACCCTAACTATTTTAATCATTACCGTGGCACCTCTTCCTCACCATCACACCATCTCGCATGAATATATATATATATATATATATATATATATATATATATATATATATATATATATATATATATATATATATATAAAGTTGATATAATAGAGTAGACTAGGAGTCACAGTTGACGGCAAATTGTAAGCTTACAGTGGCCATCCTGTCATATGCAAACATTTCCAGATATTTGTATGGTAGTATGAAATTGATAACAGTGACTTGGAAAAAAACTTACTGGGATTATAAATAAGCTGAGTAGCAAAATATTGTTAAGAGTGACCAGTTCTACTACAGTAGCAACCTGTCAACCTGGAATGTTAGATCAATGTTCCTTTTTTTACTGATTTATCAACTATAATTATTATTATTATTATTATTATTATTATTATTATTATTATTATTATTTTATTATTATTATTATTATTATTATTTCAGTAGGTTCAACAACATTTTGAGTGTATGGTTAGATAAGACATGAAGGTATCTGAGTTCAAAGGTAGCAGCAGCATGCACCTTTTAATGCTAAGGTGTCTCTGTTGGGGCACCGAGTCCAGAGATCCACATCAGGCCTCATGTCAACCCCAGCGCCTTACTACACTTATACAGGAATCCACTGAGAAAGAGAAAAACTAAATCTAGAACAGCCAAACTACCGGAAATGAAGAACTACATTACGTGGGATTCAGTGATTCTCAAACTGGGTGCTGTGGACAGACACTGCCTAGGGGTGCCGCAAGATTGGCATCAATTTCGTCTTGCTGAGTCATCTCAATGAACATTTGTAAAAAAAAAAAAAAAAAAAAAAAAAAAATTGCTGAAGTCTTCATATAAATATTATCTGTGTCTACTCTAATATATATATATATATATATATATATATATATATTATATATATATATTAACTTTATCAGTTACACAATCGTTTTGTGCATCAATACAGTTACTAACAGGACCTAATTGAAACTAAATGGTATCTAGCGGAGATATTTATTGAACTAGGTCATGTTAGTATATATATATATTCCTGCGATGTGATGGGATGGTGAAGAAGGGGCGCCACGGTAATGCTCACATCATAATTAGGGGCCATCTCTAAAAAAAAGTTTGAGCACCACTGGAACTTTAGATCGCCGTAGTGCTCATGAAGTTGTTACGTACCAGTGTATTACCACTGTCACCTGGTGCGAATGATATAATTTTCAATACCCTATTTCACGTGTAAGGAACTGCACTTGAGTAACTCGAGAAACGAAGGAGACATATTACAGATGCCAGTCGGATCATTTGCACTTTTTACTAATAACAGCGTCGCTTCTGTTTAAGTCAGTTTTACTCTCATACGTCTGACGCAGCTGGCGAATGAGAATATACTACATGAAGTCATTGTAATCTAACGGTCAAAATGGGAGCATCAACATGCGTCGTGTGTAGTCGAGTAGAGTAGAGTAGCGGATGGTTCGAACTGGATTGCTGTGAGAGGCTGAATGAAATCGTTCATGTTGAATAAGATGTTCATCATGCACCAGGCATTTTCGCTTACTCGGGGAGTAAGTCTACAAACTACTCTGCTGTTGTTATTGTTCTTGTACTTGTTGGGATGGGGGGGGGGGGTGAGGGGTAGGAAAGCCCTATGGAAAAGCCTAAAAAGGTCTGAAAAGGGAATTTTAGGATAGGATAATTTGTGATTTATTTATTAGAATGACAATGTAAAAATACAGAATGTGCATGTTAAACAGTACAGAACAATTATTTCTAATAAAATATAGAGTATTTATTTGAATTTTCGTTGGTGAAACAAGGCTCCATTTAACTGTACATTTTAGCACGTTTTAAGTTATGTGAAGTCAGGAATATAATGTTTACAACTTATGCATGAGGCGAAAATCTTGCGTGCGTCCCGAGTAAGCGGGAGGTCGGATCACGCCTCGTAGAGATTAGGCTATGCTGAAAGCGAGTCCAAATTAATGTCTGGTTGTTGCGGATCATTTGACTTCTGTTTGTTTATTATCTTTATCATCACAGATGCTCTGTTACGGGCAAGTAAACGTGTATCTTCCTCTGTTTGTGCGATGGTTTGGGAGGAGTGCTCACATCGCCGGCTTAAAACTACTGATTTTAGATTGAATTGTTTTAACCAAAGATATCAAATATTACTGACAAACTTCCCGATTTTTTTTTCTCCCTCTCTTTTTTTTTTTTTTTTTTTTTGCTATAGATTTGGGTACAATGGGACGTCGTATTTAGTACTAGCCCCTCGGGGATCAAAGTATTATCATATACACTCATTTCTGTATTGTGTGGTCAACAAATTATATTAATAAACGATATCTTTGGTCCGCAAGGGGCTAGTACTAAACACGGCGTCCCACTTAGCTTCCGCCATGTTTAGCATTAGCGAGATAAGAAGCCAAAGTAGCTCCCAAAATTCTGTTGGGAATTTCATACCAAGCGCCGTCATTTTTTACATTTAGTTATGTACCTGCTACCCACTGTTCATTGTCATTATATAAATTCCTTTCATCTGACATTTGTAGGAAAGTAAAGCATCATTATATGTAAAATGAACCGTACCCATGTTCTGAGGCATATTTGTTCAGCAAAGCAGGTGTTATGTTCGTCAGTGTACTAGCAAGTAAAAATACGGTTCACACAGGGCTCATTTTTTACGTCTTTTATTTCATGTCCTGCTTCATAAGAGTTGATGGGTTCACTAGACTTTCAGCCAAGTCCCAAAAGCAGAGACTGAGGACTCACTACCATCTTCATGATGGCATACATTGGGTTCACATGAAAAAAGACTTAACCTGGTCTACAGATGCTCACTTGTACTCGATTTGAGATACCATTAAAGAAACTGGCCCTGGAGAAAAGAGCAGCAATATCAAAGAACTCCCATGAATCGATCGCAGTGAGGATAATAATAAAAAAGAAAGAAAGATTGGGGTGGAGGACTGATGGAGGGAGAATTTGTTTATTGTGGGGCTGCCACAAAGAATCACTCACTCCCGGAAGTCTTTTATGAGGTCATAAGTTTGTTAGAACCTGACACATAGTTTTCCAGACGCAGCCACTGAAATGCTCCACCTGACCATTCCCAATAGAGTGATTATGTGGTGTTCTACTTGTGGTAGTACCTTTCTGAGGAAAGGGTAAATCTTCAGCTCCTGGGTCACAAAAGAAGCACCCTGTTCGAATTGTGAAACTGGACATTACATGATGACTTAATGCTGTTTCAAGACAGTCAGTCTCGGTCATTTTGATTACTCGCTGAGTAAGCCTACAAGCTACTTCGTTGTTGTTGTTGTTTCTGTTGTTCTTGTTGGGGGTTAGGAAAGTCCTATGGAAGAGCCTAAAAATACCTTGAAAAAGGTGTTTCGCGTTGAGTTAAAGATACAAGAATTTTAGGGGGAGGATGTTCATGAGTTATTTATTAGAATGAAAATGTAAAAAGTAAATAATGATCATATTAAACAGTACGGAACAGTTATTATTTCTAACAATAAAATGTAGTGTATTTGTTTATTGGTGAAACAACACTCTATTTGACCGTAGATTTTAGCACGCGCCCCTGAGTAAGCTGGAGATCAGATAACGCCTTTTCATTCATAAATGGACAATGAAACACAACACACTTGGAAATGCAAAAACCTCCATATTGCACGTGCTGGTTACAGTGTACAGCTGGCAAGTCCTACGATGAGACATCACACGCTCCAAATCCTTCCAGTTGAAAGACAGAACTATTTCCTCATTGGACGAATGGGTTGCGTACTCGCCTATCAATCTGGTAGCCCGAGTTTGCTCCCGCCTGCCACCAATGCGGAACCGGAGGAATCTATTTCTGGTGATCAGAAATTCATTTCTCGGTATAATGTGGTTTGGATCCACAATAAGCAGTAGGTCCCGTTACTAAGTAACCAATTGGTTCCTATAGCCACGTCATTAAAAATCTAATCCTTCGGGCCAGCCCTAGGAGAGCTGCTCACAACCTTAACTTGGAAGACGGAACTGGCATATCAGTTATGTGTTATGCGATATTAGAGGAATGTCAGTTCTTCCTTTCTGTTGTGTCTTGATTTGGTTGTAGGTCCCTGAGCCAAATTTCGAAAGAATAGCAGTCAATGCTTGTGAGCGCTGATCATGATTTCCTGCCAGAAATCTAAAGCCTCAGCGGGTATCGTTTCCATCATGAAAACTTACTATGCTCTGTTTTTTCTTAAAATCATCAACCAAAATAATGACACAGGAGATGGTATCACATAAGCCTTTTCAGAATTTCAACCGAACATAAGAATAACTTTGATCATTACGAACCAAATTTACTCTAGCAAATCCAAAAACTTGTATTCGGTGATACAGTGTCCACAGAGATTTCTTGTCTTAATAGGTTTGCTGTCAGGCTGATTCTGCCTCGTTTTTCACTTACAAGGCTGATCAGCACGAATCGGTGATTGCACTCACATGGAACCCATTGACAATCTTCCTTGCGGTAGTTAATGAAAGGTTTTTGAGAACTGCCGCAGAAAACGTTTAATGAAGAGATTGGGGTGCGCAAAGGTAACAGTAATATTCATAGAAGATTTTGACGTGTAAACTTTGGCCGAATGTACATTCTTTCGTTCATTCACTGCCGGGACGGATCTTCAAGTTATCGGTGATTGTGATGCGCATCTGTGGATCCATTTAATGGATATAGTTTCTTAATGTTTCTGAACTTCGTACCTTGAACTTTTTTAACGTTTCTGACACTTTTTTAACGTTTCTGGGTGTAATACCTAACACTTTTCTAACGTTTCTGGACTTAATACCTGATACTTTTTTTAACGTCACTGGACCTTACACTTGGCAACGCGTTTCACCTGTTTAAATTTTGCGCTGTTATTAGATAGGCTCCCTATTCAACATAGCAACGCGTCGCAGAAACCTCTCACCTATTTTGAAAGATTTAGTGAACCCTTCGCCCTTCCCTCTAACCGCCCCCCTCTTAACCCCCCTTCCGCTTTAGCGTGAAAATGTCTCCATTGTTAAGATCAGCAGTTCCTCTCCGAAGCCCCTCCATCTAGTATATAATACTCTCATTGTCATGACTCACCACAAGTCTATATTTATCGCCATTTTCCCCGCTCTTCCCTTTCCTGACTCCCTTAATCAGATCTATTTAAGGAGAAATAACGTGATGAGCTTGAAGTTCATTTGGCTTTGGATCGTCGTGGTGGTCACATAGCTCCATTTCAGCTCCATTCATTCAGTCGTGGAGGAGAGAAGGCGATGGAGATGTCACTTGGAATTGCCACCGCTGCGTTCATTTTGTCAGAACGCGTCGAACGTTTTCTCGCTCTCGCAGCTTTGTTAACCTACTGAGCTTGAAGTTTTTTAATATCTCATCTATCGTGACGTCGAAGGCTTGCTGTTAACTCCTTTAAAAGATGTCGATAGGAGATGACGGAGGCAACCGAAGGCCGGGAATGTCGGCGAAACAAAACCCAAAGGCGACGAAGCCCTGTGGAAAGGCGAGGCGTCGAGGGAGGGTCGGGAGGCTCCCCAAAGCCTGCCATTAAAGCCATTACCGGCCATTTCGATGCCCTAAATCATTTCAATTTTCTTTTTGTTCCGAAAGGGTTTGACAGTTGTAAATCAACTGGAGAAAATGGGCAAGTCGTTACCCGACGGAGGAAGTACTCGGTTTCTTTTATTTCATTGACGGGTAAATTATGTCTTTTTTATTATTATGATTTTCCGACCAGTCTCGTTCCAATTATATATTTCATAAGTGGCGTTTCGGCTTCAGCCTCTGTGAGCTGTTCGTTCCGATAACAGTAATTCAGGCTTTTCCCTGGGCTTATTTTGTACAATTACTGAAAAATAGATGACTGAAAAATAGCCTTTTCCATTTTTCAAAATCTAGTAACTACCTAACCACGAGTTTTTAATTTTTTAAACATACTAAACTTTAAAAAAAGGAGGCGAATCCAAAGGTTCCACAACTATTTCGTTTCTTCTTCTTCTTCTGTTTGACAGATCTGGCTCAGATCCGCTGGCATAGTGGTTCGTGTCGTGCCATGCCACTCAGATGTCCCCGGTTCTTGTCTCCCCAGGGCAATGAAAAATCACTTGCACTTATCTATCATGATCAGTTCCTGCTTCAGTGCGGGGTCTGCTGCGGTGGAAGATTAAAACCAACATATCCTTTGGAAGTTTGGATCTCAAGTCAGTGACCCCTCTGGTGTGCTTTTTCCACGTGGGAGTTCCGCGTTGGAAGAGTGGTTTACGTGCTCGCCCACCGATTCGGTAGTCGAGAGTTCGATTCCCGCTCTGCCAACGTGGAATCAGAGGAATTTATTTCTGGCGATTAAAAATTCATTTCTTGTTATAATGCGGTTCGAATCCCACAATAAACTGTAGGTCCCGTTGCTAAGTAACCAGCTGGTTCCTAGCCACGTAATAAAAAATCTCATTCTTCGAGCCAGCCCTATGAGAGCTGTTAATCAGCGCAGTGGTCTGGTTGAACTAAACTATACTTAACTTCGCACAATCAGTGCTTCTCATATTGTCCTTGGTGGTTAGTCAACTGCGATTGATCAAATACCTATGTCAAATGGCTTGCTAAACGCGAACACAATTTAGAGCCCCCTTTCAAGGGTGGATATATATATATATATATATATATATATATATATATATATATATATATATATATATGTATATGTATACTATATATATATATATATATATATATATATATATATATATATATATATATATATATATATATATATATATATATAGTACAAGTAGTGCAACGTTGTAGCAATGATCGTCATCTGTTTTCAGAAGAATTCATGAATCCTTTGTTCTTTCAATAATAATTGAAGGTTGGGCGACTTCCCTGCCAATGTTAATAATTCCCAAACGGAAAAGGTTGATTACCCGGCAACTGATATTATGTGGGAACGAAACGTTGATATTTGAGGAACCGCCCCAATTACCGGCGACGCATTTCATTTCTGGGTTTCGTTTTGCAGGCGTACCACTCAACTTTGACCGTCATCACATCTGTAATGACAACTCGCATTTAAAACTACGAAGGTCACATGCAATAGGTATAAGAAATAACTCAAAAACTTTGTCCGAGATAAAAAAAAAATAAATAATAAATAAATAAAATAAAATAAAAGAAAAGGAATGTGGGTGCTGACAAACATCAGAAATGTAGGTGACACAGAGGCCCAAGATTTCCTGACTTGACTGATGACTACAATATTAAAGTTTTCATTTAAGATGAGAGCTCTCTTATTAAAAAAGCAAAAATATCAATACAGGTCGCTTATAATTGAAACCACCTGGTTAAGTTCGTTTACCTATCCTCCGGTATTTTTATGTAGGGAGGCGAGGTATCTTCTGTCCCTTTGGTTTTCGTTTCGGAGAGTCGGGTTTAGACAGCACACCGTCCAGTAGGTGTAGATTGACCGTCGAGGAGGACCTGGATCTGATTCCCGAGGAGGAGGTGACATCGGCATTGTAATGGAAGATAGTCGTCCTTGTGGTTCCTGTTCCCGGAGTGGAGTTTCCAGAAGGAGCTGTGATCCCGACATGGAAATGTCCGATGGTTGTCCTCGTGGAACTTCAAGTGCTTCGCAGTGCGTCGTGAAGTTTCGTCTTTATGATTCTTGTAATGAATCCTTCGTGACTTTCGAGTTTCTTATGGTCATTAATACGACGGATGTTATGGGCTGATATGACGTCAGGTTAAGTGAAATTGAATCTTTTGTTCGTCATTAATATGACGAATATGAGTTGCTATGTGGCTGCGGTTATTTGTGGAGCTGGTTGGGCTTATATCGTCATGATTACTATTGATAAGCAGGTGTGGCTCATGTCGTTATTATTGAGGTACAGTTATGTTAATATTAAATTATAATGTTTGTTATTGAAGTTTTACTGCTACTCAACTTTTTTTTACTCTGCCTTTTCTGTTATATTTGAAGTTTATTCTTCTATTCAAAGGATATGGAATGTGTTGTATTTTTGCGATTTTTGTTGTGCTGTGTAGTCTGAAACCCTGGACTTTGTAGATAAGTATATATATATTACAAATAATAAATTAGCTTAAGCTATTTTTGATCATTTTCTTTAGCACCCATTCCCTTCTGATTATCGCAGTCCCTTTCAGACCACTCAGTCCCATAGAAAAATAGTAAGAAATTACAGATAAAAATGTATAAGAAATTATTTACATCGCCTAAACATCCGTCATGATAAAATACTGTAACTCTAAATACCTTACAGACTGTTCTTGCAACTCTGTTTTGGTTTTCTGTAACAGAAAAAATAAACTATTGAGATGGCTGTCTGTCCGTCTGCACTTTTTCTGTCCGCCCTCGGATTTAAAACGAATGAGGCTAGAGGTCTGCAACTTATGTAGATCATACACCCTCGGATCATCAAACATACCAAATTGCAGCCCTCTAACCTCGGTTTATTTTGTTTAGGATTATAGTTAGTCAGGCCACCACCGGTTCGTGGCTGAAAGGTTCATGGGCCATGGCTGAGATAATCGTACAGCAATATACGCTGTACAGAAAACTCAATAAGCTGAAGAAACATCGGGGCATTTTTTACTTACCTGACATTTAGGTATACCTTCGCAAAATTCGGGCATATGATTACCGGGTGTTAGAGCCTTATTTTTTCACTTTTGTCCTTTGCTTAAACTTTTTTCTTCGGGGATTATCTCCCCTCATTTACCAGTTGCCCATCGACATCATGATCTTGCTGAAGATATCGAGGCTTTCGCCAACCAAGAGGAAACCGAAGCCGCGCAGAGACCAGAGAAGAAGAAGAAAAGGGGCGAAAGCCGGGAGACCTCCGGGGGCCGAACTGCCACAGAGCGGCCTCACCTCGCCTCCCGAATAGTTAATTATAATCCGCCTGTATCACTGACATCACAACAAATACTGTCATTAGGGAAGCGACGTCGCTGAGCACCATAATTCCAGAACCAGATGGTGCCATAATCTATATTCAAATCGCGGCGACGTCTGTAATAAGCAGGAGGGAAGAGGCCATTACGCCTCTTGAGCAGTTGAGAGGGCATGAGGAGCGTCACCGAGGTCTAAAAGGAAGCCATCCAGTGCGCGCATCGTGATTGTCACTTGTCACCATAATGGCCTTCCTTCGAACTCCTAATTTGCGAAGGTCTTGTTACGGTTACTTATGGATCGGCGTCTCTGGCCGACTGCCGCTCCTCGGCTATGTGGAGCGGAAGGAATAGCTTTTAGCTACCTTTCTCTGGTGTAGAAGACGCCAACAATCTTGCATGACTTTTGCAGTATTCTGCTGTTTCAAGGCACTTTTATTTAACATATTTTTCTTGATTTATGTTTAATATGATACTGGAAACAGCACTCGATGCTGCCGCATCTGGACTTTAGCGTCTTGCCGTCTAAGAGACGCTGTATTGTATCCTAAGTTTCCTAGGAAATCCATCATAACCACCGAAAGTATTTGCGTTTATTTCAATTTTCTTAGTCTGGAACGTTCATCAACAACAAAATAAATGATGTAGCTTCCTCCTTTTAGTTATTTAAAGTATCCATTAAATGTTTTTTTATTTTTTGCAGTGCATAGAGGTTACATAAGTATATACAAAGATCCAGTTCTCCTCAGACAGGTCCAGCCGCTTTACCTAAGCAAATAAGTACCTGAATGTTTTAGCTTGCAGCCTGATAAAATGTCTGCCCTTAATTAGTATATCAACGGAGTTTTCGGCGTTGAAGTCTTCAATTTTCAGTGTCTTGTGCGTTTCATGGACATATATAAACAGAGAATGAAGATAAAAAAGATACTGGAATTGCAAAATCGTCAGAGAAAATGAGACAACTCCTCCAAAGACCGTAATTTCATTGGCATTCGGCAGCCATGGAGAATATATTCATTCAAGTCTTTTTGTAACTACTGTAGAAATCATTTTAGAATTTATTGAGATTAATGATAATTTCGCGTTGATATTCATATGAACACAGAAGCTCTATTGTGTATTAATAGACCTAGAGAAAGCATACAATAGAATCCCAAGAGAAGTGATGTTAAAAGTGATAACAGCAGTTAGGGAAACAGAAAGCTTTGAAGTTAATGTTGGATTACACCAGGGGTCAGCATTAAGCCCATTTTTGTTTGTGCTGGTCATGGATGTGTTGAGTGAAGCGATCAGGAATGAGGAGCTGTGGCAGTTGTTGTACGCCGATGATCTGGTGATTACTGCTGAAAATGATGATGACCTACAGAGAAGGGTTGGAGAGTGGCAAGGGTCTTTAGAGGGGGTGGCTTAAAGGTGAATGTAAATATTACAAGAGTTGCTGAGCAGTACGGAAGATAGAGACAGAATAGTAATTCAAGAAAGAAGAGGCTGGATTATAAAACAAGCAGAAAAGTTTAAATACTTAGGATCTACTTTAAGCCAAGAGGGAGGATATGAGGCTGAAGTTGACAGTAGGATAAAAGCTGGGTGGGGAAAGTATAGAGAAGTAGCTGGAGTGGTATGTGATAAGAAAATGCCAATCAAGATGAAAGTCAAGATAAATAAGTGATAAGACCAGTGTTAGTGTATGGAGCAGAAACGTGGGCTCTAAGAAGAAAAGAGGAAGTAAAGCTTGAGAGAACAGCGATGAGAATGCTGAGATGGATTGTGGGAATATCGCTGCTTGAGAAATTGGAAAATGATGAAATAAGAAGAAGGGCTGGCTTAGAAAAGATTACAGAGGTAATAAGAAAGGCACGATAGAGAAGGTATGGGCATGTGTTGAGGATGGATGACGAGGAGAGAATGAACAGAGCTTAGGAGGAACCTGTTAGAGGAAGAAGATCAAAAGGGAGACAGAAAATTAGATGGCGAGATAAAGTGAAGGAAGATATGGCGAGAAGAGGTTTGGTGGAGGATGATGCCTTTGATTGAAGGCAGAGGAGGAGGAGAAGGCGCATCAGGCAACCGACCCCTTCATGTAGGGACAACGGTGGGAAAGAAGATTCTTATGATTACAGACAGGCCCTTAACCATGATGATTAAGCATTAGGATACGTAGATAGCCAGGTACCCTACAATTCAACTTGTGTTAAAAAAGCTGAATACCCATCTCTCTCTCTTTCTCTCTCTCTCTCTCTCTCTAGCTGCGAAGGGGACCGAGTTTTCAGTAATATAGGTGGCGTACTAGAACTTTTGTTTTCCACCGTGGTCATACTGTTTTTCTTTTCTTTTTTATTTGAAAAAATAATGTTTATTTGCAAAATAAAATAAATACGCTATAATTTATTAGAAATACTGGTTCTGTGCTGTTTAACATGCCCATTATTTATTTTTCATATTTTCATTTTAATGAATGTATCACAAATATCCTATTCTAAAAATTCTTATATCTTTAACTCAAGGGGAAAGACCTTTTCCAGACCTTTTTAGGCTCATCCACAGAACTTTCCTACAACAATAACAACAACCAAGTATATTGTAGGCTTACTCCTCGAGTAAGCAAATATATCGGTTAGTTACTTACTTAAGTATATGAATGCACAGAAGTTTACTTAGCATTAGGCAGGTGTGAAGTAAAGGAGGCAAGAGAGAAACATTTTGCAAGGAAACAAGGCTGGGCGCCGAGATAATCTCGACTTGTAAGAACATCTTGGGTAAGAAATCAGATACTTCTCTAAAACTGAAGTCGTGAGATCAAGTTCCTCAGTGCTTTGCAAAGAGTAACATTCTCGCACAGGGGCGTTATTAAAAGATCCATGTAACACCTAGCCCATATTTGAATTGATAATAATAATAATAATAATATTTGAGTAGAAGACCTCTTTTTAAAAAATTCTGTTCAATAGAATGACAGAGTTAAGCGAATTGATTTTATATATTATTTTCTCTATTTTTCTCATCATCCGCTTCTCCGGCTCAGCGATGCTTCTTAGCAACTGGCCAATATTCATACCGGGAAATTCTGAAACAAATGCTGAAAGGGAAGTTTTATTCAAAAACAGGACTCTGGTGTCATGTATCATCGCTGAGCCAGAGAAGCGGATAGTAAGAAAAATAAAGAAAATAATATGTATTATCAATTCACTTAAATCTGCCATTTACTTTAACATAATAATAATAATAATAATAATAAATAATAATAATAATAATAATAATAATATACATTTACGACATTTTGATTTGTAATGTCGCATAGAGGAGGGGATGAAGGTCGATGTCATATAAAATAAACAGAATTAAGGTGTTGGTAGCCGTCATTTTTGGGCAAACTGGAAACCCTTCCGAAGGACAAAACAAACACTGCACAAGTTTCGAAAATGTAGATACGTAGGTACTACATGTGACAAGAAATGAATGACAATTAGCTTGAGAGAAACCACGGTGTCTGTTCAAGAGGATTTCAGGTACCGTGACACTTACACAGAAATCTCCGTCATGACTCTTTTGAGAGATTTCTAACAAAAGGCGGAAAATCAACGTAGTCATTATCGTTATGATTACAAAAGTTTACATGAGGAAATACCCTGTAGGCAGTATAATAGGGGAGGAACGACCGCTCCCCCCCCCCCCCTCACCCCCCCGCCCCCGCCTTTTACATAAATCCTGCTCAATAGTCATCCGCAGTTACGCGTCCTCTGGCCGATTCCAGGCCTACCGCTGTAAAGAGCGATAACTTCACGGTTTTTGGAGGTGTCAGCCAGGATGGTTTTTAGCCTGGTGTGGTAGTCATCACATAAGCGGGAATGAGGAAAACCACCAGAACCATATCTTCCTCAATGACGGTGATAACTTTCGTTGCTTCAAGGTCGTCACACCAACACAGGGATGAGAATATCTTTCCTCTTGACATATTACTCTGATAGCTGATGTTCTGCTTCTTTTAATATATTATTTAAAGCAGTTCCATCTTCCAAATTGTTCCGACGCATAAATGCATTTCATTTGTTCATAGTCAGTCTGATTTGTTTCTTGCATTTCCCATTTGTTGGACCAATGACAATAAGCAGCTGGGTTTACACAACCAATTTCTTCTTTGGAGTCCTTCCAATACCCCAAGAACATGAAATGCTTGGTCAGACAGTTTGAAAAAGTTGTGAAATTGCGATTAGCAAAAGTTGATATGTTTTTTTTTTTTTTATGTAGCTACCGAAAGAAATGGTCTTATGCCGCCATGTATAGGTTACAAGACCGGCCTGCATGACCTTAGAGCTGCCAGAGGTGACAGGAATCACTGCCTTTAGGAGGTCCCTTATGCCGTGACATCTGGACACAGAGAAAGAGGAAAGAGGGAGGTCGAAGAATGAACTTTCATAACAACAGCAACAGAGGGAGTTCACAGCTCCCCACGACCTTTGACCTCCAAATCGAGGATAACCTTTAATGGCTTAGGTGGGACAACTATTAGAGGATGGAGAAGTGGTCCTCAAGAAGGGGGGCTGAAAGTCCACAGAAAAGGATATGCAAATATGTATCATATCTCAATGGATGTTTGATATATTTATGGATGGAGAGGTGCAAGATTTAGTAATGGTCGGTGGTAGTGAAGAGAAACTGCAGAAATGAGTGAAAGAATCTAAATAGAGTTTACAAGAAGAGAGAAATTCGAGAGTAAATGTGAGCGAGAGTTTGGTTATGAAGGCAAATCCAAGCCGGAGAGAGGGAGCAATGCATGCTTCCGTGGTGAAGAAATGAAAGCAGTTGATTCATACAGGCAGTATCAAGAAGTAGTCGATATGGGGATTGATAGCACAATCAGAGAACAGGTGAGTCACAGAACTGGCAAAGAAAGGAATGTAACAAGATAGATAAACAGATAGGGAGTAAACTTGGAACGTCTATCGCAATCAAACTTGGAATGTAAGAAGGAGGGGGAGGGGTGTTATTGAGGCGACTCTCCTTTATGGAAGCAAAGTGTGGATGTTAAAAAGTAGAAGAAATGTGGATCCTAGCCTTAGAGATAAATTGTTTGCATAGCATATTCACATATATATACACACACACATACATATGTTAAGGACACGTGAAACATCAACAAGCAAAAGTATGAGAAGCAGTTGAAAGAACCGAGTTAATGAGTTTGTTATGCCGAGGCGAGCGATGGATAAGAAAGATTGGCCCGATGATGAAGTGGCGGGTGGCACGTGGGTCAGTCCTTGGAAAAGCACGAGAGAGGAGATGATAGTAGAAGAAGAAGCGCCTGGCTCAAAACCAGAGCAATTAGTGAGAGACAGAAACAGGACCGACGAGTGACGTGCGAGACCACCGGACCGAAGGACGGCCCGACAAGTATAGAGGCGAGCACACACACAAGAAGAGCTACATGCTCGGACGAGAGATCCCCGACACTTACACATAAACATTGTGGCCGGGAAGGCTCGGCATGTGCGCGAGGGCCTCTTATCAAATAAATATAGAGAACTTGAGCCCGAAAATCACTTTTCTCCCTCCACCTCTCTTCTCCTGAAGGGCAATTTCACGACGTCCTTCTTTGTATCAGATGGACATTGGATTCGACTCTTTGTAGACGGTTTTCGATTGTTTCCCCTCGGATTCATTTAATTATATATCAAGGTGAAACTCTGAAGTTATCCTGAGGCACTACGATAATACGACAGTCCTCTACATCTCAAAATATAATTTTTAGATCCGTGTTTCTCTTCTTTTTTTTTTTTTTTCCTTTTTTTTTTTTTTATAAACCCTTATCTATAAAGAAATATATCACTTCCTTTCGTGAGCAGTTCATCATCCTCTGGCATTTATGTCTGTAGTTTGTTTAGTTTGTTTTCCTCTCTCTAGTTTAAAATATATAGTTCCTTCTTCTTCTTCTTCTTCTATAAATCCTCCATCGGCAGCACCCGGCAGTATATCGCTCGTCTCGGCCATTACGGCGTCTCGCTCTCTTATCTTCACACCAGATCATAAACTCCGTTTACTCATAATTATTGTTCCCCAATTTTTACATTTTTGCGTCACGTACTTTTCTCATTTTCACTTACTCGGAGGGTAAGCCTGCAAACTACTTTGTGGTTGTTGTTGTTGCTGTTATTGTTGGGGGGGGGGGGGGGGGGGGGGGGGGGGGGGGGGGGGGGGGGGGGGGGGGGGGGGGGGGGGGGTGAAGAGGCGGGTTGGGAAGCCCTATGGAAAAGCCTAAAAAGGTCTGAAAAAGGTGCTCCGTGTAGAGTTAAAGACACAGGAATTTTAGGATAGGACACTTATGAATTATTTATTAGAATGAAAATGTAAGAAATAAATAATGTGTGTCTTAAACAGTACAGAACAACTATTTCTAATAAAATATAGCGTATTTATTTTAGTTTTCTTTGGTGAAACAACGAGCGGTTTGACCGTAAATTTTAGCATGCAAACTGAGTAAGTTGGAGGTCGGGTTACGTCTTGCTAAATTTTAGTGTCACGTACTTTTCTAATTTTTGGGGATTTTTCTCTCATCTCTCTTTCGTCTCCTTTCAGTTCCCCATTCCATTCTTGCCAGGCAGTTTTTTCTAATCGAACTCTGAAGAAAGATTTTGCAAGAGACTGCAGGCAAATGTGGAAAAGGTGTTTTCGAAAATTTTCCAAATGTTCTTCAGCGCAATTGAGTTTTCTGTATGAAACTCAGTCACGACCCATAAAACTATCAGCTGCGGCCAATGAAACTTTCAGCCACGGCCTGGTGGTGACACGTGTTGTTAGCACTATGGCTGTGTCAGACGCACAATTATGACTAACTTTAACCTTAAACAAAGAAAAAACTACTGAGGATAGAGGGCTTCAATTTGGTATGTTTGATGATTGGAGGGTGGATGATCAGCACACCAATTTGCAGCCCTCTAGCATCAGTAGATTGTAAGATCTGAGGGCAGACAGAAAAAGTGCGTGCGGACGGACAAAGCCGGCACAATAGTTTTCTTTTGCAGGAAACTAAAAAGACGTATGTTAAATCAAAGAGAGGATTCCCATTTTGTTAGAAATAGTTTCGGATCGGGAATGATAAAGCCAGTGATTGTAGTTTAAACGAGAAATGTTTTAAAACCAACGAGGAAGAAGGGCTTATATGCCGGAGAAGGCCTCTGATCAGATTGAATTAAACCTCCTAGACTGAGGAAAGGACTTTTCATTAAGGGGACAGAATCCTAGAACTGAAGTAAAATGCTACTAGTTCTAGGGAAAAGAATTCCCAATCTGACAGAACACACCTACATTACTCATATCGAAGAGCAACAATTTCCATGCCATCAAATATAAAGATAAAAGGTTTCAAAATCAAGGAGAACGAATTTCTGATATGATAATAAAACAAGGCGTGGCCTGACCTCCAGCTTACTCTGGGCGCGTGCTAAAATCTACGGTCAAATAGAGCGTTGTTTCACCAACGAAAATGAAGATTAGCACGCTATATTACATTAGAAATAAATGTTCTACTGTTTAGCATGCACATTATTTATTTTTTATATTTTCATTCTAATAAATAAATCATAAATATCTTATCGTAAAATTCCTGTATCGTTAACTCAACCCAAAACACCTTTTTTAGACCTTTTTTAGGCTTTCCAACGCCCCCCCCCCCCCCCAACAATAACAACAAAGTAGTTTGTAGGCATACTCCCCGAGTAAGCGAAAATTCCTCGGATCGGGGAGTAATAAATCCGATGTATAGAGGAGAATGAATTCTTATAAATCTCAAAGAAGAATACCTTCTCTAGTGAATAATAAAAAAAACCCACTCTAGTCAGAAAACACCTTCATGAATCAAGTGAAAGAACGAATAGATAATTCCCTCTTTAACGGAAAAAAACAAGCCGTGGGGGGATGGTGTCGTCAGTGCACCTCATGCGGTGCAATGTAGGCATTACTTCAGGTCCTTTGCAGCGTCCCTTCTGCCCTTAGCTGCAACCCCATTTCACCCCTTTGTCTGTACCTCCATTCATAGTCTTTGTCTTCCATCTTACTGTCCACCCTTTTGTAAAAATGGATTCACAGTGCAACTGTTTTAGGGTTTTCCTCCTGTTACACCTTTCTGACCTTCTCACTGCCAGTTTCCGTTTCAGTGCTTGGCATGAAGGTAGGTATTCCAAAAGTCTGTAAGTCAATCTGTTTAACGGAAAAAGTCCCCAGAGCGGCGAACTGGAACTTCTATGCATCAATAAAGACCCAATCCAATTTAGAAGAACAAACGTCCCACACAAAGTACTAAGAGAGTAGGTCAAGAACTGTATTGTATATTAAAGATAATGCTTCTATATCAGAATTAAGGTCTTCCCTATCTGACAAAAAAATAAAATCTATAAAGCATGAAAATATGCCATTTATTCCAAGTAAAAATGTTAACAGCAGAGAAAATTCTATAGATGAAACGATATCCCAGGTCGAAGAGATGGAACGCCCATCTATTGAAGAGATATTCAGTAAACTAAAAGGAGTTCCCCATCTAGAAAAAAGTACATTTTATCGCTTACTTGGGGAGTAAGCCTACAAACTACTTTGCTGTTGTTGTTGTTGGGGAAGGGAATAGGAAAGGTCCATGGAAAAGCCTAGAAAGGTCTGAAAAAGGTTTTTTGCGCTGAGTTGAAGATACAGGAATTTTAGGAGAGGATATTTATGTTTTATCTATTAGAATGAAAATGTAAAAAATAAATGATGTGCATGTGAAACGGTACAGAACAATTATTTCTAATAAAACATTGCGTATTTATTTTGATTTTCGTTGGTGAAACAACGCTCTATTTGACTGTAGTTTTTAGAACGCGCCCCGAGTAAGCTGTAGGTCGATCACGCCTTGTTGTGAAATACAAGAGAAAGACTTCATCCAGATCGGAATCTGGAGAGAATATTTCATATCCTACAAACAGGAATTCATTGATTTGAGAAGGATGAGCATTTTATGCCTTAGTTGAGAATCCTCTTTCACTTGTCAGGAGCATTGCCAATATGACGTCGAATTCCCGCGAGAGGTCTTGAATTGAATATAGAATTTAGGCCAAAGGCCAAGCACTGGGACCTATGAGGTCATCCAGCTCTGAAACAGCAACTGACAGTAAAAGGTTTGGAAGGTGTAACAGGAGGAAAACCTCACAGCAGCATGAATCAATTGTTAGGAGAGGGTTAAGGAAAGTAAGATGGAAGAAAGAGAATATGAACGGAGGTACAGTAAAAGGAACGAAAGGGGTTGCAGCTACGGGCCTCAGGCACGCCGCAAAGAACCTTAAGTGAGTCGAAGGCCTGAAATTCCGCGTGGGCGTCTTTTAAATCGGAGCGTCTCTGCATCCTCTTGTTCTGCGCCACGTCCTGTTGAAGTTGACATCGGAGACGGCCTCGACGACTCTCGTTATGCCAACTATGCTAATTGGCCAACGACATGCCTCGCCCCTCTTCCTCCGCCCCTCTCACCCCTTCCTCCCTCCCTCCCTCTCTCCCCACTCCGGAAGATGAGGGAGGATTATGATTTTTGAGGGGAATGCGACGAGAGGTAAAGAAGTCATAGGGCCCGAGGTACGGAAGGGGACACGGGAGCTATGAGGAAGTGCCTCGGCGGGGAATAACAAACGATGAGAGAGAGAGAGAGAGAGAGAGAGAGAGAGAGAGAGAGTGAATGCGGCAACGGTACAGTATGAAAGTGCATCTCGAAGAATACTGTCGTTGCAATTATTTAATTGTCCAAACCCACGGCGAAGTTTGTTTTTGGAAATACCTTTATTACTCCACAGACAGTGAAGACATAGTATCATTACCCCTCTGGTAGCGAAGGCGGTCATTTTTCTTCTCGAGAACGGTGGAACGAATGGGAATAAAGTCTTTGAGCAATAACTTGAGGCGATTCTTTTATGGTGCGTGTTATGATGATACAACGATTTATCGCCATCACAAGGAACTAGCCCTTGTCAACAGATGATATAAACACTGGGCGTGACGCCGAACTATCCACCACCGTTAATTTTAAAGCTGAAGTTATTAATGGTTAAAATAAGTAAGCAAATATCGCAGCAGAGACCGCAATGGTGGCACCTTGATTTTACAACCTAATTTAGAAATGATAAAGATAGGTCGGAAGCAATACTGCAGCAGATACCGCACACTTATTGGTGCCTGGGAGGATCTGGCTTTCATTCTTTTACTTTTATTCCAACATAATTTTGATTCTCCATCGGAATTCGACCTTGAAAAATGTTTGAATCTAGCACTTCGAAAGGGGCTCATGAAGCCCGTGTGGACAACTGCTGATGAAAGGGATCGGTTCCCATGTATCATTGTTTCCGTTTAATATAGTTTTCGCGTACTCGGGGAGTAAGCCTACAAACTGCTTTGTTATTGTTATTGTTATTCTTGCTGTTGTTGTTCTTGTTGGGGGGTAGGAAAGGTCTATGGTAAAGACTAAAAAGGTCTGAATAAGGTGTTTCACACTGAGTTAAAGATACAAGAATTTTAGGTTAGAATATTTTCGATTCATTTCTCAAAATGAAAATGGAAAACATAAACAATGTGCGTGTTAAACAGTACATAAAAATTATTTCTAATTAAATATCGTATTTATTTTAATTTTCGTTGGTGAAACAACACTCTGTTTGACCATAGGTTTTAGCATGCGCCCCCGGTAAAGCTGGAGGTCTGACCACGCTTTTTTTCGTTTAACGTATTACTTGTCACTCTTTACAACACAGTAAACTGAGTAGAAACTAAATGAGATATATAATACCCACGTCGTTTCATGAATTCCAGTCTTTCCATGACTTTCCTTTTCTTCTCTTGGATAACAAAATAAATTTAATGAAACTCTCCAATCCTTTATATATTATTTTCCTATCCCTTGATGTTTTTAAGCAATTTTAATTAATATAATGAGTTTGTCCTTTCAATTTTTGCATTATTGTTTCCTCATTTAGTTTTTGAGAATGTATAGGTTCAACTCCATATAATGTTTTTATATCCGGTTCTGTTAAGATTAAATTTTACAGTTTTGACAGTATACTACACAACTATTTAAGTTTGTGTGCGTCTAAGTCAGGAGATCTGTCCAAATGCTTCTTAAATATCATAGATTACTTCAGCTGATAAATAACAATTCTAATTTACCTGAACTATTATCTTAATATCAATTAAGCAAGCCCCATCAACTACCCTTCCAACGAAGCATGAGCCAACCTCCAGCTTACTCTGGGCGCCTGCTAAAATTTAAGTTCAAATAGACCGTTGTTTCACCAACGAAAATTAAAATAAATATGCTATATTTTATTGTAAATAATAATTTTTCTGTACTGTTTAACATGTATATCGTTTATTTTTTACATTTTCATTCTAATAAATGAATAAATCATAAATAGCCTATTCTAAAATTCTTGTATCTTTAACTCAACGCGAAAGACCTTTTTCAGAACTTTGAAGGCTCTTCCATAGACCTTTCCTATTCCCCAACAAGAACAACAACAACAACAACAAAGTAGTTTGTAGGCTTACTCCCCGAGTAATGGAAAATAGGATTAATTTACACGCTGCCATCAACCATAGGTGGAGAATGTTCAGCTTTTCTTGTACGTCGAATCTGGGTTTGTTCGCCTGTGTTTGGACACTTTCTGACCTTCAGTAATTAAATTATTATGATTAATTGTAACTGATATAGCAAGTTACGGTAGACCACTGAGAGGGTGGAGTTGGTAAATTCCAAAATACTCTTTGACTGCAGCAGTTCACTTCTCACAAATTCGTATCGTCGCATTTTCCTTCTTCTTCTTCTTCTTCTTCTTCTTCTTTATAATTATTATTGTTTACTTCCTTGAAGTTTATCAGGAACGACCATCTTTACCCATTCATTACGAAATTTTGACCTAATTGACTGTGACTTGCATTGGTATATTTGGAAGGTATGGGGGTTCATATAACATACAAAAAACGTCAAAACATGGATACTGATCTCTTAAGTTATGATCATTTCTGTTACTTAGGCAATAAAGAATATTTCGTCAGATGTTTGCTGATCTTCAGCTGTTTGCTGACTTTTAAGATTCCTTTGATATAGTTCGGCTTTCCTTTCAGATGAGGCATTGTGCCTCCCAGGATGTTATGAAGCTCAGTCGTTTAATTCAATTCAGGAAAGTTAAACAAATTTTATTTATGGTAATTCTATAAGCTAAGAAACTGTCGTAATGCCTTTCAACTTGTATATTTAGTCTTTTCATTATTATTATTATTATTATTATTATTATTATTATTATTATTATTATTATTATTATTATTATTATTATTATTATTATTATTATTATTATATATTACAGAGTCAGAAGATGAAACCTATTCATATGGAACAAACCCACCTAAGAGGCCACTGGCTTGAAATTCAAGCTTCCAAAGAATATTAAGGTGTTCATCAGGAAGAAGTAAGAGGAGGTAAAGGGAAATACAGAAAGAAGAGATCCCACTTATTAAAAACGAATAAAATAAACCAATATTAATAAATAGAAAAATGTATTAAAATGCGAGGAGAATAGTATTAGAGCAGTGATGCATTACATCTCCAGGTTTGTTACATTTGAAGTCCGCTCTTTCTGCATCATGGTGAAAACCAACACAACTTTGAGTGAATCCCCTTTCCTTGGAAAAAAATTAAAGAGCCTCTTTATTCAGTTTCAAGAGCCGCTCTTCCCAGTCGAATTCTGGAAGTGTTGACTTGATCCAGGTGGGAGAGAAACAAACGGACGCTAAATATCTTACTGTCTTTCATTTTTCAACCTCAGGCTGACTTTGCGTTTACTAGTTTCAGGTCACTGCTTCCTGGTAGTTTTAGGTCACTGCCTCCTGGTAGTTTCAGGTCACTGCCTCCTGGTAGTTTCAGCGCCGAATTACGTCACGAACAGACGTAGATATGGAACCCATATTTTTCCTGTATAGAACAGGAAGAGAGAGAGAGAGAGAGAGAGAGAGAGAGAGAGAGAGAGAGAGAGAGAGAGAGAGAAGGGGGCAGGGGTCAAATAAACACTTTCCCGTATCCTTGGAGACATCAGTTTATTGCACAAGCTACTGAATATACACTGAACAAATAATACAAAAGACAGACAAACACAGTACACTGTAAACATTTGACCATACAAAAGGGACGAACACCAACTAGTTTTGTCTCTAACGAAAATGCTATCATTAATACCAGAGATATTGTACAAAGGCCATTGCGTGACTAGAACTTTGGTGATGTCGGTACCAGAACTTGAACTTTTCCATTGTTAGTTTTCACATTTCCTTCAGATCTGAAGTTTGAATAGAAAATTTGATCGTGTGGCTTACGAGAAAACAAAGCATGTCTTCTTTTTTCTGCTTTAATCTTTC
>NC_087200.1:59683319-59698319 GCF_015104395.2 Macrobrachium nipponense
TGATTTTTTCTTTTTTTTTCGTCGATTTCAGGTCGAGGCTTCTATTTTCAAGTTTCTATCCCATTTTTTTCGGAAGGAATTACAGATGGACCAAGCCATAACACAATGAAGGAACTTGCCTTGCTAACACCATCTACAGTTGCAGATAATGATTGTTTGTAGTGATTTTTTAATTTTTTCTATATATATTTTTTTTACCTCCGCTGTCTATTGGTAACATGCCAAAAAACAATTTTTCATTCGACGAATATTCATAGCGTTGATGTCTGAACACGACAGAAATGGGAGGCCAGGGTTATGGAAATACTCCCAATTCATCTGCTATATACACGGGTCTCGGAAAGAGACCAGACCTACATCAACACAGCAAAGTGAAGAAGAAGTGGAAGAAGACGGCGATGAACGTCAGTCTTTTGTTTACTTTTTCAGCTCCTGGGCCCAAACTTCTTGGGGCCAGCCTGTGCGACCTCTCTTGCATTCAGGGCTTGTGTTGGAGCTGCTGTTGGATGTGACGATGTTGTTGGAGATGTTGCCGTTGTTTATGTTGATGGGGTGGACGCAGTGGGAATTGCTGGTCGTATTTTCCGCGTCACAAACTTCCTGAAACAAGAAAGGGAAAGAAAAATACAGTAACTTAATCGTTAAAATTTCTGCAAAAATGTTTGTCTATGAACTGATATTATCACATAGTTCAAAGATGAGAATGTAAAAGCATATCAGACTTCAGAAAAGTGTTAAAGGTGCAACCAGGATAGAACAGCGGTGTATGTTGATACCATATATGTAACATCTATGGTATCAAGTACAAGAATCTCTTGGTGTTTACAGTCCCTAAGAATCTAAGAACAGTGACTACTTAAAACTTCTGCCAACAAGATTTGTAACTCATATGATGTTGAATAAAGGGCCTGTGCGCACTGAAAGGTTTATTGGAGTGTTTTAGAATATCACAAAAAAAAATATTTTTAAATACTTTAATGTCTAAATGTTTAAAAGGCATTCATGAGCGGCAGAGGAAAGGGAGAGGCCATTGCGCTGACGCACAATGTCCCAATATTACAGGACAAAAACGCACAAATTCGATTAACACCCAAATCCCCTCTCCAACTGAACCAGGACAAGGCAGTGGCTGCTGATGACTCAACGTGTTGACCTTTGGGCTTCCCGAAATCTCCCATCCAATAACTGTGTGCTTATGTCTTAGTAGACAATCTATCGTGTCATGAGCGGGGACCACAATGTCGAGTCTGGGTAAAACTAAAAAAAAATTCGACCTTTCCTAGACAGTGACCTCCAAGGGTTTTCGACGGTCGTTATCTAGAGGTGATATTTCTTGGGACTCATTATATTTATGATATATATTTACTGTCTTTTGTTTTATGGTTCTACAGTCATCCCCAACAGGCTCGTATTAAACAACCCCTCTGTGGGTGACTATATAGAAAAAATAAAATCGTTGATAAGACATGCTGGACATGCAAATAGGCTTCACACCGGTAAAATTGAAATTAAAGTAGCCGAAAAGAAACAACTATGTAGCAACTTTCGAAATGTGAAGCCTGAGACGGAGGAGTTTTGAAGGTTCTTCTGCTGGAGATGAAAGGTGCCGCATGAAGCTTTGCAAAGAAGTTGGATTTGGCTTCTCTTCAGAGGGAATGGATCGGGAAAGGAGGTTAAATTGGCTAAATACGGTCCAGAGGATCCAGAGAAAGGAGGAAAGAAATTATAATAAGATCACTAACCCGACACTGCCCGGGAAAACTCTAACTGACAACGTATAAACTCTCTCTCTCTCTCTCTGTCTCTATCTTCTCTCTCTCTCTCTCTCTCTCTCTCTCTCTCTCTCTCTCTCTCTGCATGTCCGTCGACTGTAAACAAGTGAGGATCGGAGAGACTGAAGAACAACGGCTCAATGTGATGATCAACAACTGATCAGAACGAGTGGAAAAGTATGCAAAGAACGCAGTTACCTGTTGCCTCAAATCTCATGAATGTCTCAGAATGTTTCAGATTTTACTATTCACATCTTATTAGAATAAAATAATTCCATACAAGGAACTCGGACAATCATATGATAAAAAATATGCACGTGTATAACAGCAAAAGCAATACCTCAATCAATATTTATGTACATAACCTGTGTATGTCTGTGGTTATGTATACGAATATCGTTAAAGACTCGTGCAGACATACATACATACATAGACACAAATGCATGTGTTATATATATATATATATATATATATATATATGTATATATATATATATATATATATACATATATATATGTGTATATGACTAGTAAAATGTTCATTTACAACAGAATTCCATCCAATTAGAGGAACCCATAAAAACGCCAAAATATAGAAAGTAAGCACTATATTTCTCTCTTCGGGTATGTAATGAATGAGATCTCTCATTCATTACCTACCTGAAGAGAGAGGCAGCAGTCTCTGAAATGTAGTAGTTACTTTATATATTTTGGCGTTTTTATGGGCTCCTTTTATTATTATTATTATTATTATTATTATTATTATATATTATTATTATTATTATTATTATTATTATTATTATTATTATTATTATTATTATTATTATTATTATTATTATTATGTGTGTAAATGATACATACATAAAGATGTATATTTATATACTATATATGTGTGTATGTATGTGTATATGTGCATCAGTCTGTACACATTTTCGTTTACATAACTGTAAATATACATAGGTTATGTACATAATTATTGATTGAAATGTTTCTTCTGCTGTTATACACGTACGTATCTTTTTTATTAAATGATAGTGTTATACTTAAGATTATATAATTTATATAATATATATATAATATAGATATATATATATATATATAGATATAATATATATATATTATATATATACTATATATATAGATATAAATATATATATCTTACATATAACATAATAATAGGCGGTTCGGCTACAAACAAATTCAATGAATTCATGAGATACCAAATATATTATTTGGGGTCAGTTCTTGTTCGTTATATGGTGAGCTCTTTCCGAGACGCTGTCCCTGAATCCTGTTCGTGCGACTTTAATAACTTGACGTTTTTAACAAGGAGACAGTCACGATGCTTCCATTTCGTCTTGCGACAGCTGTGCTGAACTGACGATTTTGCAACTCCGATCGGTGACATTTTCCGGTCAGAGTCCCCAGGAATTTGCCATTTTCATGATATCTATTTGTTGAAGACTGATGAAGGATTCTCTCTCTCTCTCTCTCTCTCTCTCTCTCTCTCTCTCTCTCTCTCCAGTCTATCACGTTCTATTTCCTACGAACATTAATCAAGTGGAGATATAACTTTCACTCTCCTTACCTGAGGCTCACCGTGACCATGACTTTTACTTTCCATCCTAACCGTTATGCGATGCGATTCTTATCGCATGTGATCGTCAAATCCCTACTTGTACTGATTTCTTGTCTCCTCACATACCTGCAGAAACGAATAAACTCTTCAGCAAATGCCTCAGTTAGCGAAATGTCCGGTGCGATGAGGACACGGTGAAAAAATAAGAAGAAAGAATTCGGAACACGTTTCCTCTCGTGCGCGAGAATCTTGCGTCGATCGTGTCATTCGGCAGAAATGGAATCGTTTCGCAAGGCCACTCTTCTTCCCCGGCCTGGCTCTTCCCAGAAATTGCAGACTGGACTACCGGCTTTGCGTGCACCTAGACCCAAGCATAGACCGATGACCGAACGCGCGCAAATCTGCTCGGTATGTTTTGGGGGGTGGATTTCTCTCTTTCGTTTTACTTAATTTCTACTCAAACTTTGCGCACGGTGAAGTGAATCACCCGTTACACTAATTATTCATCTTTGAAAAGCCTTTTGGTTAATTGTTGGGGCAATAATTTAACAAGTTTTGTTAAAAAGTAAATGCAACACGGCAAGCACAACTGAAATGGTCTAGATTGTGGCCACAAAAGATGTCACTCTCCCCAAACGAAGAAGAAAAAAGTCGTACTTTGTCATCAGTTCTGCCAGAAGAGCAACGGAGCATCCACGTAATCCAATCTGAAATTCATCGCATAGACGTTTTCCTACAAGATGCCCATAAACGCCTGATACCGCGCGCTGTATGAAAATAAATCAAGCTCAGCTTCACTCTTTCAAAGCGCAGCTATGCTTGGAAATCAGTGTATAAGCTACTGTCGCTTTCCAAAAGCTTAATTAAGGCAGACGACCTCGAAGTCATCGATCGAGAAACAAACGAAGTCACATCTTTTGAATTAGGATAAGCCCCGAAGGTCGTCGTTGCGTCGAACAAGCGCTTACCGGTGGAATATTCGCCTCCGGTTTTCGTTCCCGTCATTGAGAGAGAGAGAGAGAGAGAGAGAGAGAGAGAGATATTAACAGGTAATTGTCCTATTACGGAAAATACCCAGTAGAGAGAGAGAGAGAGAGAGAGAGAGAGAGAGAGAGAGAGAGAGAGAGAGGTAATTGTCCTATTACGGAAAATACCCAGTAGAGAGAGAGAGAGAGAGAGAGAGAGAGAGAGAGAGAGAGAGAGAGAGAGAGATTAACAGGTAATTGTCCTATTACGGAAAATACCCAGTAGAGAGAGAGAGAGAGAGAGAGAGAGAGAGAGAGAGAGATTAACAGGTAATTGTCCTATTACGGAAAATACCCAGTAGAGAGAGAGAGAGAGAGAGAGAGAGAGAGACAGGTAATTGTCCTATTACGGAAAATACCCAGTAGAGAGAGAGAGAGAGAGATTAACAGGTAATTGTCCTATTACGGAAAATACCCAGTAGAGAGAGAGAGAGAGAGAGATTAACAGGTACTTGTCCTGTTACGGAAAATACCCAGTAGAGAGAGACAGAGACAGAGAGAGACAGAGATTAATAGGTAATTGTCCTATTACGGAAAATACCCGGGAGAGAGAGAGAGAGAGAGAGAGAGAGAGAGAGAGAGAGAGAGAGAGAAATATTAACAGGTAATTGTCCTGTTACGGAAATTACCCGGGAGAGAGAGAGAGTAAAATCCCACGGGAAATAGAGGAAGAGGTGGATGGGTGTCGAAATATAAGGCGAACAGAAAACACAATATCACAACAAAGCGTGACGTCACACATCGGGCGAGGCTGCAATGCTGGCTGCGGGCGGAGCCGACAGCGCTCTTCTCGGCCGTCGCCCGAGGCCGCCCATCTTTCCAGGATTATTCCAGTAAATTAAATTCGCTTTCGACGACTTGGGTGGCGCGCTCTTTGCTCCGAGTCTTCTCTTATTATACTCGATGGAGCGACGCGTGTCATTGCTTGACCACATCGAAATAATTCATTGATTGGATAGTCTCTCTCTCTCTCTCTCTCTCTCTCTCTCTCTCTCTGCAGAGCTCCATGTATATGCATGTATATATGCATATACATGCATATATACATATATATATATAATGTTTATATATGTATACAATACGTGTGCATATGCATATATGCATGTATATGTAGAGTGACAGGAAGTGTTAGTCATTATATAAGCGTGCATTATATAAAATTGATGTTTGTATAAAAATTCTTGGCAAAAATTAGAGATTTTTAGCAAGTGGACATTGGCAAGCGCTTAATTTGAAGGCCAGTCGGAAACTCCAGCACGAAAACTAAATCTCCGGGTCATTAAAGAGGGAGAGAGAGAGAGAGAGAGAGAGGAAGGGGGGAAGATGAGAAAGCAAGATATAAGAAAGAGTTACGCCTTGCGTAAGAACTGCTTGTAATATGGAAGCGAAAGACGAGCACTAAAAAAATATAAATAAAGGGTCGCGGGTGACGCAAACGATGCTTCTCTCTCTCTCTCTCTCTCTCTCTCTCTCTCTCTCTCTCTTCCGACCAGATGCCTAGGTATACCTTATCCGTCCTTCCTGTTGCACAAACCTGCCGTGTTTCTATTTTCGACAGGGCCAGGTGTAGTATGTAGTACTCTGGGTGCATTTCCCGTTGCTCAAAGCAACAGCGAGCGCTGTTTCTCGGTACTTTTGGCCGGGTGTTCGACCATTTCCTGCAATCAGTGACCAGGCTTTATTTTCGTGTTATTTTTAGGCCAGATACCCGGGCCTCAGAGAGGCGATGAAGAAATTAGCCAAGGCGCTTCCTGTCTCACTTAGAAGCCTGAGAGAAAAAATGGACGAAGACGTTTCCCATGACACACACACACACGGGAAGTGTTTATTTTTTTCAGAAAATGACACGGCGGACATTGAAGCAAACCGATCGGTCCGAACGGATTCCTTTCGAGGTGGTGTGATGACCGAATCTCGTGTCTAATCATGAAATACGTTTTGTCCATCGTGATGCCCCGCTATTATCTGCGTACATTGCCGTGGTTTCTGTGAATGGACCAAGAAATATTTGCCGCTACAGGTGTCTGGTGGGAAGATGTTCCAGAGAGGAGGAATGCCATCACTTCCTGTCCTGTCGAGCCCTTTAAAATCGTCTAGCAGGTAAAACTGGAACAAAAGTTCGGGCGGCCTTGGAGCCAGGAAATGAGATTTGATTTTGGGTATTTGAATGGGCAAATGAGAAACGATTTATGCGTCGCCAAGAGCCGGGAGAACCACGGAAATAGTACGACGTGATTTGTATCAGTTTGCTCGGAGAGCCCCTGACGTCGAGAGCGTGGCCACGAATGTGACTAGAATCACGCATTTATGAACGGCACTCAGAGACGCTCATTGGAAGCCAACTTAATATTTCTTCATCTGACCATTTCCAGGTTCTCAAGAAGTCTCCATTTCCGAATATTTCTGGAGAGGCTTTCCAATGAAAATCTCGAAATCCGGAAGGAAACGAAACGGAGAATAACACCTTTTCCCAGGTGCGATTCGAACACAAAAAACTAATTGCAGTTATACACAACGAAGAAGGAAAATCATTTATGTCCCCACATACGAACACATTTCTGTCTACTTCCCTTGCTTACATAGGCCTATCCAAAATAAGCCCACCCTTACAGTCGTAGTAACGTAATACACATTTGTCTAGGTCTCTTGCACATTTAGTATAAGCCTATCAAACTTATGGTCGTAAAGTATTTCTGAGTGCTTCCTAATTTATAGGCGTGAGGATATTCCACTTACAGGACCAGTTCGCTAAAATAGCTGATCTATTATTACCTTAATAGTGAAAGTTTGGCTTGCAGAGATGACAAGGTTGTTATCTGACGATGATGTGTATATATATATATATATATATATATATATATATATATATATATATAATATATATATATATATATATATATATATACAGAGAGAGAGAGAGAGAGAGAGAGATTCATATATATAGAGAGAGAGAGAGAGAGAGGAGAGAGAGAGAGAGAAGGAGAGAGAAGAGAGAGAGAGAGAGTTTCATATAATATATAGTACATATATGACTAGAAGATCCCGTCTGGTGCTCATAAAGCTCATATCTGCCGAGTCATCGCGAAGCACCAAATCTCAAGAGAGTTCTAAAATTAGCCGAAGTGTCCCTTTCTGGTGTTTCCGGCCTCAAGTGTTGGCCGTAAAACATACTTTCAGCTTCTGGCCTGCGGCTGATGGCTTAATGGACGCACCTGTCTCGCGGATACTGGCTGGAATTCGGACAGGTAATTGGTTGCTTAAGGCTTGTTTGTAGACGAAGCACCATTGAATCATTGCTAAGTTGCTCAGTCAATTGCTTATCAAACACACATACACACACACACACACCAATGATGATGGCAATACCACTCTACCAAATCAAGTGGTATCTCTCTCTCTCTCTCTCTCTCTCTCTCTCTCTTACAGGTAATGCAAGGCCGTCGGGAACTACTTTGAGTGGAGGTCGATACCTGTGATCTTATATGCTAACAAGGGCGTAAAAACTGAGACATGTTACTGTTGCAGGCGTCAAGCTGTCTGTGTGTGAAGACTTTCCACTGGTTGGCTGGAAGTTTTGTCAATGCAAGTGCGCGCGCGTGTATGTGTGTGTGAAAGAGAGAGAGAGAGAGAGAGAGAGCGTATGCAAGTGAACATCCAGAATTATCTAGGCAACGCTAACTGCTTACTGGTTGTTTTAATGGTTAAACAAACAACAGATTAGACTGAAAGGCAAAATACATTTTCGCTAGTCTAATGGATCCAGTTCCCATAATTTAGGACAATTTTGGTGTGATGAGTCCATGATAACCATTCAGTGTTCAGCATCTACAGGCAAGCCACTAATATATATATATATATATATATATATTATATATATATATATATATATATAGATAGATATATATATATATATATATATATAGTATATACGTATATACGTATATATATATATATATATATATATATATATATATATATATATATATATATATATTGCATTTTAGAGAAATATATATTCAATTATATTTGCTCTAGCATTGTCAAGGTGACTAAAAATGATCACACACACACACACACACACACACACACACACACACACACACATATATATATATATATATATATATATATATATATATATATATATATATAATTGTTTATTTAGCCATTTTGACAATACTAGTAGAGTAAATGTAATTCAAAATATATTTCTCCAAAATACAATTTTCTCATAGTGTTACCTTATGCAATAATGTTCCTGATATCAGGAGAAATGGGGTACGAACCAGTTATATTTTATAAATAAGTTTCTTTGCCGCAGGTTATCGATATAGTACTTGGAACGTGTTATGTAATCAGATTCACTCATTTCCGTTGACGTCATCAGTCACTGTAGCTAAAAGAATCGTAATATATTTCGCCTTTCCTGAGAAGACATCCTGAGATATTACGTAATATTTTTATTTTACATTTTTTTTCGCTTAAAAGATTAAGTTTTCCACCGTACGAAATCCTTCTCAAATTAGAATAGTTTCCGGTACTAGGTGTCTTGCCTCAGCGCAATCAATGACAAAGAAAACGTGGGGATGAGGCTCCGAGAAGAAGAGAAAAAACGAAACAAAAACGGCGCTAATGACAATGTTGGCCGAGTTCTGAGAAACTAGTGTCCTTCGTCCTTTTTTAAATACTCGCATAACATTTCAGCCGTTTATCTCTTTAGCAATATACATAATTATATGGTAATAATAATTGCCGAGTTTTCCTCAGCAGTCTCAGTATCGTACTCAGTAATTAACCTCTTCTATATTTTCTTTGATCTCTTACTTCCTTGTGTGTTTTTACGAACTTGACGCAGAAAAGCTGCAAAATCCAGTTCAAGTTGACAGTGCTTTGAAGAAGAGAAAGAAAATGGGAGAAAAATGAGAAATCCTGGGTAGAGATAGAAATGAATGTTGCCTGAAATTATGGAAGTATTCTATTCATCCATGACGATTCATGGTTGAATAGACTTATTTCCTTCGTGGAAATAAGACGCCAGTAATGCCAGAAAATAGGTGAGATTAACTTTTACGTGGCGGTTTTGAAACGAGAAGGGTTGAAACAGTGGAGACTGTAGAGAGATTTTACAGCAGAAAGATATATAAAGATGAAACAATGAATTTCGAGGGAGATTGGCCTAGTTAAGAGTATGAAGATGGTAGTACTTGTCCGGTGGCATAGTCCCAAACTGCAACCGTGTGCCGTGACCTCCCCTGAAAAAAGCGGGACGCCATGTTTCAAAAACTAACCATAGAATCTTAAAAATAATCTCATTCGAATTTTCCATATCCAAATCATGATGGAAGCTTTAATCTTTCCAGTGGGACATCTCTCTCTCTCTCTCTCTCTCTCTCTCTCTCTCTCTCTCTCTCTCTCTCCTTTTCTTTCTTTCTTATCTAATTAACCTAACCTAAATTACAGACATGGCAAAAAATAAAAACCGGGCTAGTGTAATACTGGTATACATCTCGGGAAATTGCGGTGAGCAATTGAAAAGTTTTAGGAGGAAAAAAAAGAGACCGTGAAGTGAAATGGCCTTAGTATTGATGAAGTAGTATACTAAGTGTGTGTGGGTTAAAAGTCAAAGCGCTGCTGATTCTTCTGCGCTGTTATATGAAATTGTGGATGTTTCAGAAGCTGGCTCTTAGGAATTCCTTACCTCTGCAGTAAAATGAGGAATCTGTTGTCATTCGGGTACACCCTCTTTTAGATAAAACGGCTTAGTAAGAGATTTTGTATCATATTCTATATAGTATAGATATATATATATATATAGTATATATATATATTATATATATATATATATATGTGTGTGTGTGTGTGTGTGTGATGTGTGTGTGTGTGTTTGTGTATGTGTGTGTGTGTTTTGTGTATTTTTTTTTTTTTTTTCTCTTAGAAAATGGTCATACATCAGCGACAAAGCTCATTCACTCCGTTTGGTGGTCGATCTTCCTGGCAATTCTATTAATCGTGTTCATAAATAAAGGAAAGGCTATATTAATATAGAGTTCCATGCCCTGTCTCTTTTGGTATTGCACAGACAGAAGGGCCACACTAGGCCTACTACTCCCATTCACACCTGATCAAAATTACAGGATGCCTTAAATTTTGTAGGGCTTCTTAACAGGGGTACCATGAGAAAGAACCCCATGCTGCATGGGGGTATGGGACTGGATCTCTAGATATTTTGTATATTTTATTTTAATGTGTCAGTTTATACATTGGTACATTTTGTTATTAAATAACTATATAAAACTATAAAAAAAATTTCGGTTTCATTTATGTTCTATTCCTAGTTATTTATACCTAAAGTATGTATTAAACTAAGTATGTCAAGTTATATGATCAACAAATAGGACTTAGGTGGACTTAAGCAAAGGGGGTGTGGAACTATATTGGGCCCTAGTTGAAACTACCAATCGCCCTTCATAGTTTCCCTGGCTTACATTGCAGTCCACGTATACGTCAGTCTTTAGCTTTTTGCTAAGCTATCTTTGTATCGCAGCTCTGCTGGGGGTAGGATATTGAGTCAGTGTTTAGCTTTTTGTTAAGCTATCTTTGTATCGCAGCTCTGCTGGGGGTAGGATATTGAGACGAATGGTCACCAAAGGACTCTCTTTTATTTAAAGTATACTCGGCTTCTCTGTGGCGACATTTCCTCAGCGAATCTCCTGAGGAAACGAAGGTCAACCATTTCCTGTTGGTCATTAGACGCTGAGCGTACCAAGTAACCCCGAGAGAGAGAGTTACAAGGATAAGGATGCCTCCAAGACTTAGTAGTCCATCCGAGGAGTCATCGTGTGCTTACTTATCTCTAGGAGCAGGTTTTAGTAATCATTCATATTCTTAGTGATCTTGTTCTGGCTTTCTTTTAAACTCTTCCACACCGTTGAAGTTTACAACTTCTGGTAGCAGTTTGAGAGAGGGAGAGTGTGTGTGTCTTCTATTATATAAGTACCACACTCTACTTAATAATAATAATAATCATTTGATAGCCATACGTAAAATATGATGTCAACTCATAAAAAGTTTGGATAAAATCACCGATACGTGAATCATTCATTCACAGCTTCTTTAGCCTCCCCTTCATAAGATAATCACTAGAGTACTACACGACTTCTGGCGTTAATTTTGGACACTCTCGTAAGAGAGGCTGGGCATATTTTTTCGACAGTCAGAAGGAAGGGAATAAAAATAATGTTTGTGTTCCGAAGAAGGTGAGCGCCAGAGTTAGCTACCTCTTCTCCGTCATCGCCACACAAGAGGCAAACAATTTCCTGTCTTTCAACTAATGATGATATATGTCATGATACGGAGAAAACTTTTTGTCCTTGTTTATACAGCGTGCATAATTGGCATACTTCAGATACTACAAACAAAAACAATGCGTTCAACAGTACCCTTGATAAAAAAAGAAAAAAAATTTAAACGTTTATTTGCATCCACTGTGCAATTTGCATTGTTTGGGTAATATCTTGAATGTTGCCTGCTTTTCAGACGTACCATTACTATTATTGTCTCGGCAAAATAGAATAACAGTGATTTATAATTACAAACTTCTTGGCTATATTTCCATATGATTCAGGTTCTCTATATCTTCGTCTCTTTATTAACAATGCCATCTTTTAGCATTATTGTCATCAGACGTATAGTATAAACAAACTGAACATTTCCTTTCACTTCATATTTGTGCCAAGTTTGAATGAAATACCTCTACTAGAAAAATGGCTGCTTTGACCGGGGAAGGATGACAGACATTCTCATGGAGAGACTGAAGAGTAAATGAAAGGATATTCTATTCCTTATGATCTAACTTTGTGCTAAGTTTGACCGAGATCACTTCATCCATAAAGGATTAGTTGTGACCGCAAGTTCTACGTGTCAGTCGCACTCACCGACAGACTCATCCATGCGGTCTAAGTTGCGTTAGTTGGGGAAGTAACGAGTTAACCTACCACTTCGGTTTCTTCAAGACTTATCAGAGCTGGTGTTGCATAACCTAATATGTTTAATATGTATCAAGATTTGCTGAATGTTAAGCTAAGCCCGCTCCCAATCAGATTCACTGAAATGTCAAATTGCCTCTGCTACGCCAGTGATGTTTCTAATCTCTCCTTCAGTCCAAGGTCTCTAGCAGGAAATTGATGCCTGCCGTAGTTATACGGAGACCCAGTGGATGATGTTGCTCCCTGGATTGCATGAAACGATACCGAAGAACCACAAAGATTTCTCTGGAATCACCAGTAACTGGAGCACGTTATCAAGGATAAATTATGAACAACGAACAATGAAGAAGTGAGTGCCTATATAAGGATACCATCCCAACTGGATGATTTAACACTGGACGCATTCTTTATGGCATCTGACGTTATCTGGTGTACCACGATAGGCGAAAGAATCCTACGATCTTACATTGTTGCCATAGTCTCGTCTCCGACTGTTTTTCATACTCTCTGTGATGGAGCATTAAGGCCCCCCTTACACTGAACGATTGTCGAAACGACTCATATCGGTCGCAAAAACATTATGTATGGGCTTGTCTGAATGCAGAAGTGGGCGGAGCTTCGTGTCTGAACGATCTCAGCGGGAATTTGTCACAATCAGGTTGCTGGCTTGCGACTTAGTCTGTCATACACAGGTCGTTCAATGTATGGGTTTGTCTGCCGATATAACGCTATCTATCGCGCGCGTCTCCTCTAGAGAGGATGCCATGTCTTCTCGAGACAAAATCTTTGTTCAGACTGAAATGGATGCGGAGATTGTTCATACAGTCTGAATAGTGTGTGTGTGTGTCTGGGTCGATAACGACAATCGTTCAGTGTATGGGGGTCTTAAGACTAAAGCGTTTTGTAATTACAGATACATGGTTAACGACCAGAATTAATTCTTAAGATTGCATTTGCTACAATTGTCGCTTTTCAATTCATTTAATCGGCAACGTTCTCGAGAAACAGGAACTATATAGAAGGCTTTGCCTGTCTCGTTAGTACTGCAAAGCACCCTTCTCTCGGGCTACCATCGAGCCTCCACAGTCAAAATATTTCCCAAGAGTGTCGATTTAGGTGTTGAAACAGGTCGTTCTAACCTAGAAATTATCAGGACGAAATATAAAAGTACTCTTAGCAACTCCAGCAACTTTTTTTTCTGCCCGCGTTGTTCATTTCCACATTGGTTTCAAAGTATAGCGTTTGCAGTTTGAGAGAAGAGAGAGAGAGAGAGAGAGAGAGAGAGAGAGAACGCTTTCTGTCCGGAACTAGAAATCTGCCTTACAAAACCAAGCCGAGGCCTTAACAGAGGCACTAGTGGTTGGCAACTCCTCTCTGCCAGACCGTGGTGCCCTCATTTACGGACCTGTGGTCATTCGAGGTCACTTAACCACGAGCATAAACTTTTCAAAACCTAATTATTTTCTCACCTCCATCTTTTAGGTCTTTAGAAGCTTTTAGGCCTTTGCCGATTTATATGATAGAAGCTTTTAGATCTATGCATATTTATATGATAAAAGCTTTAAGGCCTATGCAGATTAATATGATAGAAGCTTTTAGACCTATGTGGATTTATATGATAGAAGCGTATAGACCTATGTGGATTTAGTTGATAGAAGCGTTTAGGCCTATGCGGATTTATACGATAGAAGCTTTTAGGCCTATGCGGATTTATACGATAGAAGCGTTTAGGCCTATGAGAATTTATACGATAGAAGCTTTTAGGCCTATGCGGATTTATACGATAGAAGCTTTTAAGCCCATGCGGATTTTTATGAAACGCCATAAAGATACGCACACACACAGACACCCACACACCACACACAATACCAACGTGAACTTACACATTGACGGGTATTTCGATCAGCATACGTAAAAGTCAATATATACAACCACAGAGAAATGTGCATACTGAATATGGTTTTACGGGAGTGTCTTATTGTCATTTTTTTTTATGTATATAAGTTATCTAGTTTAAATTAACCAATGTTACTGTAAGAAAATATTGATCAGATTAAAAATCACAAGCACGCACAAATCTCTCTCTCTCTCTCTCTCTCCTCTCTCTCTCTCTCTCTCTCTCTCTCTCTTGTAATGTTGTTTTTATTTCTTGCTGAAAAGCTGATAAGCCTCTATTAATAATATAATAATAATAATAATTGTTTTCTATTAAAAGTCAACCATTAAAACAATACATTGTAAAATGTGCGAAAACTGAACAAGAAAGAGTGGAAGTGAAGGCCTGAACGGTGGTCTTCCCTCGCAGTGTTTCCTTTGGGTAAAAGAGTAGAGACAATTTATTGATATAATTATGGAGTTTTAATCAACGACAATTTAACCAAGACTTTGTAGTTTCTTAATAATGATAATAATATACTTTAACGGATATTTGTGGTCCAGTGGTTATGGTCAGGGTGCGACTTGCAAAGCACCATCAACGGAGCGAATTCTAATATAGGTCACAGTACCTAAGTTGACCTAAATAGTGAATTTAGGTACAGAGTGATAGGTGGTTAGTATGTCTTTGGGTCTATGGTTTTATATCTTTAATGTCTTTACTGCTCTTTTCTTGGACTCTCTCTGTCACTCCACCTCAGCGCA
>NC_087200.1:59705819-59708319 GCF_015104395.2 Macrobrachium nipponense
CTTAAATCAAATAAAAGCTACCGAGGCTAGAGGGCTGCAATTTGGGATGTTTGATGATTGGAGGGTGAATGATCAACATCCCAATTTGTAGCCCTCTAGCCTCAGAAGTCTTTAAAATCTGAGGGTGGACAGAAAAAGTGCTGGCGTACAGACGAATAGCCATCTTATTAGTCTTTTTACACAGAAAGCTAATAGTGTCATGTTCCCATAAAATGCTGTATTATAGTAATAACTACTAAATGTTTAATGATATCCCTAGCATCGATAGATTTGAGAATGTCGGTATCTGCTTATTCTGAGAATTTTGAAAAATTGTAGTTTAAAATAAGTCAGTGCATATCTCAGTTCAGATTCAAGGTTCATATCACTGGAAGGACCCTCATATAATTAACAATTGGTGCTTGACAGCCCAATGATATGTAATTTACTGATTATTAATACCTGGTTGATAGCTGCCAAATGCAAAATATTAAGTAAGAGCCTGATGGCGCGCGCTAAGCTGCACAAGAACCCGGCGCTGCCTTGTTGTCGCGACTCCCTGACCCTCTCAATCCCTTACCTACCTCGCCTCCACCTGGGGCGGACAAACAAGAAAGATCCACTCGGGTTTTATCATTATAGAAGATAACGAGTAAAAATAACCTCTGTATACAATATTCTGAGCAGAGGCGTGACCAGCAAGAACAGCAGCATCAAGGAAGAAAACAGACACTAAGAATCCTAAAGTTGAAAGATGTTTCCCTTCAGAAATAAGCAAAAGCTTCCCTGTGCAGTACAGGAGTAGAAAGGACAAGGTCCGCCCTGCAACTGATCAAGCCTTCTGAAACTACTGAGCTCAAATGTAAATTATATTAGTTAGATACTGTACTTGTTGTCCAAGCCGTTGCTACGTGTGCTTGGAATGACAACGCAACAATATATTAGACTTATACATACAAAACATCATATGCATCACAAAGTACACATTTAATCATTATTGATTTCTTGAGGGTTCTGTGTCCGTTGTTGATATTTAGAATGAGGGACATAGTGGGTCCCTACCAGAAGCGGGTCCTCACTAAAAATGAAACTGGCCACTTGTGGGCAGAATGCCTTGGGATGGATGGCCCTTCTGTAGCTGTGTGGCACGACTGAAAAAAATTTGGTCATCACGAAGCGCACCTGTCTTTTCAGACTTTCATTTTGACCTTTGAAATTGTCACGTTTAATAACTCTGCTTACACTGCATTACACACACACACAGAGAGAGAGAGAGAGAGAGAGAGAGAGAGAGCCAGCTTGGGTATTTTCTCCGTCAATAATCTTACCCAAAACCAACGGGTCATTACAACATGAAAGAGACGTTTGATAACCTCTACGCCCCACCTTTAGGTCCCCGAGGGATTTCCCCTCTCTCTCGACCTCCTCCTACTCCCTCCCCCTCACTCCGCCTCCTCCTCCTCCTCCTCCTCCCTCCTCCCTTCCCGCCTCCTCCTCACTATCCATTTGCCACCACTTGAATGTCCCAGGAGGAAAAAGGGAACCTCTAAAGAAGAGAGCCTTTGTTACTAAGCGTTAACCACCTCCGGAGGAGAACCAAGAAAAGAAAGAAGAAAAATCATCTTATTTGGGCCCTGTTTTTGTAGGATTCCCCGGATTGGCATTGTTGCAAAATCTTCAGTGAAGACTGAACGATAATATAAAGGCTTGCAAGATTGAGATCTCTACGTTTTGATTTATCTGTGTTGCAGAGATCACAGTGGAATTTTGACTGTGCCGTAATATATATATATATATATAAGTCATATCACATTTCCGTGATTCATATACATATATCGAGCTACAATGTCCTTTAATATCTAATTCGCTCTACCTCGGAATTAATATATTTTGCATATATGCTTAACCGAAGGGGAATTTTTTTTCTCGATAATAGATTTGCCTGGACCAGGGCGCGAACCTATGGATCCTTTCAAACCCAGGAACGTCAGTGAAGCTTTTCCTACTACACCACCCTTCGGTTAAGCATATATGAAAATATATTAATTCCGAGGTAGAGCGAATTAGATATTAAAGGACATTGTAGCTCGATATATATATATATATATATATATATATATATATATATATATATATATATATATATAATATATATATATATATATATATATGTATATATATATATATATATATATATATAATATATATATATATATATATAAAGGTTTTTTCCACGAAGGAAAGAATGAAAAAGCGTGATAGCCAAGTACTTTTCGGACCGAAAGTACTTGGCTATCTCGCTTTTTCATTCTTTCCTTCGTGGCAAAAAACCTTTATTTATACATAGCATCACGTTGTATATACTTCGTGATCAAGTTATTCATATATATATATATATATATATATATATATATATATATATATATATATATATATATACATAGACCTTGTCAAGCGAAAGTAGTAGTGGCGGTAAAGTTTTTCATATTTCTGCTCTTGGCCATGTGCATATTTTATGGTT
>NC_087200.1:59713319-59725819 GCF_015104395.2 Macrobrachium nipponense
ATATAGATATATATATATATTATAATATATATATATATATCATCATATATATATTGTAGGTTCTCAAAACTATTAAAATAAATTCTACGCTAAATTTTGCCGTATCGGTATATTAGTTGAAGAAATCACATGAAGCAGCGTGGGAATACATATATATATAGTCCCGACGCAAAAAAGTCTACATATGAGACAGTAGTGCCATTGTGATGAATAGTAGGAGTGGAAATTCGTCAAAAGTCTTACCTCAGTCAGTGAGAAAAATTCATCGTCGGTAGTGTTTGTCACCATCGAATAAAATATCACAAAAATACTGTGATTTAGTCAATATTTTGCCCTGTCGTTGCCTTTCATTTATTTTTCTCTTCTGTTTTATCGGACGTTGTCATGATTTCACGGTTGAAAATGCAGAAATTCAAACTTCGGTAAATATGTTAGGTTCGAATGATTGGAATTGAGTATTAGTTACAATTCTTACGTGAATTGATCCTTCCTGCAATACGCTCGAACGCGTATACATGCAAAGACACATATACTGTGTATACATATGTATGTATGATGTATGTATATATATATATATATATATATATATATATATATATATATATATAATATATATATATATATATATATATATATGTGTGTGTGTGTGTGTGTGTGTGTGTGTGTATGTATTATATATATGCATATATGTATATATCTACAACTTTCCTTTAATTAATATGTAATTTCCTGAATTTAACTTAGTAATAAATTACACCCAAAAGGAACATTAAGTAATGAGCGCTTCCGCCCCAACCAGGATTCGGACCAGGGCCCTTGGCTTAGAATCAATGATCCGATATAATGCATTTGGTGTGTGCTATTGCAAAGGTACAGTGAATTCGATATTGAGTATATTTGTCCCTTAAATTTTGTGGATATAGAACAGTCACGCGTATTCGTGTAAGTAATTCTTATATATACATATATATATATATATAATATATAATATATATATATATATATATATATATATATATATACATGTGTGGTGTATATATATATAGTATATATATATAATTATAGATATATATATATATATATATAGTATATATATCACATATATATGTATATAATATTATTATATGTATATCATATATATATATATATATATACTATATTACATATATAGATATATAGTATATTATATATATATACATATATATATATGTATATATATTACTACAAATATATATATATAATTCTTATATATCCAAACATATAATGTATAATATATTATATATATATTATTATATATATATATAGATATTATATATATAGATTATAGGATACATGTGTTTGTATATATATATTAGATATATAATATATTATATATATACTATACTATGTATATATACATGTCGTATATATATATATAAATACATTATATAATATAGATATAGATTTTATAGATATATATATATGTATATATAATAGATATGTAGATATTTATACATAGTATATTATAGATATAATTATAGATATATATATAATGTGTGTGTGCGTTGTGTTGGTGTTTGCTGTAATATATATGTGTATAGAAATACCTACCTACCTATTAATATAGATATATTATCATAATATATATATATATAATATAGTAAATATATGTTGTGTGTTTATGTGTGTGTGTGGGTATATATGGTATATATATATGTATGTGTTAATATATAATAATATATATATACAGATATATTATATATATATACATATGTTTGATTTCAAATCAGCAAAAATGAAGAACTTGATGATTAGCCGAACAAAGTCACAACCAGGAAGGAAAATTGAAACACTGGAGATGACAAAAGTAATAAGACGAAACTACTTGTTCATATGTATGTATATATATATATATATATAATATATATATATATATATATATATATATATATATATATATATACCTATATAACCGTAACACTAAACGCTTCGTTTTTTTTTGCGATTCACATTATAACCTATATTCATAAGTCCCTCGCTCCGTGAAAAACCAAATTCTGTCTCGTCCGAGCAATAAAAATAGGAAACCGATATCGTAATTTTCAGTCAGGCCCAGAAGCGAGCAAAGAAGCGATTAGGCCCAGAACCAATATTCCTTCCAGGAAGGACAACTCCGTAACCTCCGATTTACGCTGCGTGATGTTGGTGGAAGTGTAGCTCATCACGCGACCTAGAAATCAAATACGGATAAATTCCACAATTGATGATATACTTGTGCAGCCGTTTTGATGGGACAAGTGGAGGGACGTAGCAGAAAGAGAAGTTATCGCGGCTGCAGCCGAATGAAGGTATTGAGAAAGTAGTATATATTGCGCCTGAATATATGTATACACGGCAGCAGTTCCAACACTGATAGATATTTCTCTCATGATCTACACATTGTCCTCATGTTAAGGACAATGTCCTTATACTATTATGTATTAGGGGACAATGGGAAAGTATTGTATATATATATATATAGTATATATATATATTATATATATATATATATATATATATATATGTATATATATATAATATGTACATATACGTAAATATAGGCGTATATGCATATTTCTGGTCACTTCTAACGAGAATCTGACGTAATTGTAATAGCCACCATGCCCCATGCCCTCTTATTAACTTCTCGAATTCGTCGCAGTTTTTGGACACGCTTTTCACTACAAAGCCTTAGGTCTGTGTTGTTATATGTATACAAATATGAGATACGTAATGTACTGTCGCATGCGATGAATATTACAAGTTGTTGGACCGAATACGAGTTTATTGTCGATGCAATCTGCGTACCGTCAGTCTTACCCATTGTCCAGTAAAAAGAAAAAATAAATAAGCAAATAAAGCTACCATTGCCTGAATCCAACGTTACATCTATGACGTTTCCCTTCTTCTCTGATGCAAATTGGACCGCTACCACTGGTGCCTCAGGCCTATTTGTTATTGATTAATCGAGATTCCAAATACCAGTTTGTTTCTTAGTTATATTATTATTATTATCATTATTATTATTCAGGACATGAAACCTATCATACGGAACAAGCCCACCAAAGGGGCCACTGACGTGAAATTGAAGCTTCCAAAGAATATTAAGGTGCTCATTAGGAAGAAGTAAGAAGAGGTGCAGGCAAATGCAGAAAGTAGAGACCCGACTTATTATAAAAGTAATACGTTAACAAATGAACAAATAGATAAAAATGTATTAAAATGCAAGGATAATAGTATTAGGGTAGTATTGTATTGCACCTTCACAATTCCGTTAAATCACGCATTTGACATTGGTACGCCATTCCTCTCTCTCTCTCTCTCTCTCTCTCTCTCTCTCTCTTGTATAGCAAAGGGTAATAGTTCCTATCATTCTAATAGGTTTTATTATATGGCTGCGGGTTTACCCGTGTCTCCTCGGATGGACTAATAAGCCTTGGAGGCATCCCAATCTTTGTAACTCCTCATCATATTACGGTGACCAGTAAAATCAATGTGCACTGTGTGTATTGACAACTGACTCCACATCACCATGTTTTCCGTTATAATAATGTCTTGGCATCTTAGAATTTAAGTTTATGATTGATACCTAAAATTATTGAAGAGATTCGAGACTCGGAAAGCATAAAACATTAATTTTTCAACTGGTTTAACCCAAGAAGCATTGAAAGATTGTTATGGTGAAAGTTCCTTTCGCAGAAGATCTTACAATAATGTCATCTGGAAACGACGCCGAAACCATCGGTGATATGGAATTTGTTTTAGGAATGATATCGAGCTGCCTGGATGTGTGAAGGATCACTTACAATCTGCTGCAAAGCCTTAAAGTGGCCATGGAATCGAACAGCTGATTTCATAAAGGAAAAAAGTATCGGAAGAAGTTTATAATAAATTATTTGTCCTGCTTTATGTTTCGCAGTTTAAGGTGGAGTCTTCCAGTTATACCTCATCTTTCAGTCTTTTTCATTCCCCACAAGACAATCATTTCTAGTTTGCGGTCACAACAATCCAAGCAAACCCACCCCAGTTGGAGTCGTCGGTAGGACACCTCTTTACATTATTATGCAATATAAAAAGTCTGGAAAAAAAAGAAATCAGAAAAAACTGTCTCGCAGAGAACTTACCTTTTCGCGATGACGTGGACGTGAACTTGCGTGGGCGTTCTGTTCCCAGTGGAGGCGGGCTGAAGATCCGCCCTGAAGGGCTGAGGCGGCTGCTGCTGCTGCTGCTGCTGAGGGTCCTCGCTGTGGAGGACCTCCATGAGGTAGGCGATGTAGGAGGTGGCCAGGCGCAGCGTCTTGATCTTGGAGAGTTTGGTGTCTGCGGGGACGTTGGGGATGCACTCCCGCAGCTCCGCGAAGGCGTTGTTGATGCTCTGCGTCCGCCGACGCTCCTTCTTGTTGGCGGACGACCTCCGTTTCACGACCCTCCCGCAGCCGTCGACCATTTCTATCGTGTAGTCTGACCCGAGGTCGTGAGGCGATCCTGGGCCGACCACGAAGCCCCCCGAGACGCCGTAGTCTTGACACGCCACTGCCACCTCGGGGGAGTACCTCTGCGGAAAGCCCGGGGGCGCGTAACCCCACCCGGAATACAGAGCTTGCCCCGGGGGGCTGGGGTGAGAGTAATACTGGGAGTAGATCGCGTCGTGAGACGGGGCAGCTGTGCCCATGGCGGCGTGGCCGTACGTCTGTGGCATCGAATACCCTCCAACCAAACTCATCTTCACTACGCACTGACCTCTTGGGCCCTCAAAGGTTCGAGAACAAGTGACAAGTGCCTGTCGGGACACCATCAAGAAAGGGGGATTCGGCGAGCTCCTCCCGTATTCCCTTCTGCCCTGCTCCCGTTGGCTGAGCCTCCCGTCAGGCCCCGCCCATTTTCCTCGACGTCCACCAATGAGAAGGCGGAGGGAGTGGTCGCAATGTGAGGTATGGTCGCGCCAATGATGATGCTTGTAACTCAATTATGGTAAATTAGTGGCCGTTCCCGACGCACTTTAGTGTATGAACCGCGGCTGTAGCCGTGAGTTAGTAAGCTATAACTTACGCGAGGAGTGAGAAAGGGGGAAGGAAGAAAGAAAGAGAGACGCGAGAAAAAAAAAAGGCGGTGGGGTAGAGGGGTGGTTCTCTCAAACCAAATTACCCCCTTCCAGCGAATGATTCTTGGGTCTGTCGGGGGTCGGGCGGCGATTATGGATTCCCGACCCCCTAGTTTGAAGGTAGCGATCTCCTCCTCGGGGTCAGGTAGTCGGGACTGACAGAACTAACAGATGAGTAGGCACCTTTGCCCACTCCGGGATAATGACGATCATTTTCCGTCTCGTCTTTGACACCGCTCGAGCTGAAGGAAGAGGCGAGGAGAGGTTCTCAGGTTCTCAGGCTCTTTAAGAGATTCGTGCCGCCCTCCCGCCACCAGCGTCGTCTTCACTGAACTGGTTCCAGAGATCTAAATCCTTTCGTTCTCGAGTTTAGATAGATATCGTCAGAGATGAGGCAGTGTACGTGGCATTATCAAACCTAGCAGTTACTTCTACAAAATGTATCATTACTTATAAGTGTTCTGTCTTTTCTTTTAGCTGTACATATATATATATATATATTATATATATATATAGATATATATATATATACATATAAGAAATATATATATATATATGGATATATAAATATATATATATATATATATATATATATACATATATATATATATATCATATATATATATATATATATATATATATATATGCATGATAATACTTTATCACTAACTTTACACAAGATAATTTCATGTTTCTTAATAATAAACCACAAAACTCGATATGGAATTCTTGATGCCTTGGAAATAAATATCTTCCATCCAAAGGGAATAATATACAGTAAGGACTTCTTATATTACAATCCAACCAGAGTTAATATACAGAACTTAAGAATAGTCTGTCTACCTTTTCACCCGAATTTCATATCTGCAATACCAGTTCTAAAAACTGTTGATAATAATTTAGCATTTAAATGTAACAGTACTTTAAGAAATATGTCAATTAAGAATAGTCCGTCCAATTCAAAGAATATTGTATACGGTATCCCTTGTAAAGATTGTCGTAAGATCTATATCAATCAGACAAATAAAAGGATAAAAAAAAAAGATGTTCCCAACATGCTCTTTCAAGAGGCTCAACAAACAATGGCATTTCAGATCATTGGATTAAGACAGGCCATGCCGTTAAGTGGCTTAAGCCATCCATAACCAGCAAAGCCAACGACTATCAGGAAAGAAATCTTCTGGAAACTGAGTTCATTGAAGCCACGAGCACCAGGAATTTGAACCTCCGGCCTGGATTATCTCTTGATCCTCTTTCCCAGTCCTTTCTGTTTGGAGAATATGCTGCCTGAATCAGGAAACTGCAACTCCGCCACAATTAGTTAATTTTGTATATAAAGCTCTGTAAATTATTTTTTTACTCAATGTGAACATGAAAATGTAGAATAAACTACGAAAGTATTGGTTCCAAGTCCCGGTTTTCACTCGCTTTCTTATGTGGATTTTGTGATGGTCTCAAGCGCGTGGACTTTCGCGCTACAATTAAAAAAAAAAAAAAAAAAAAAAAAAAAAAAATATATATATATATATATATAGATATATATATATATATATATATATATATATATATATATATATATATATATATATATATATAGATATATGTATGTACATATATATACACACACACACACACACAACAGACTTCTAAGATCAGGGAAAGAAACGAAGTGCAGCTGTGATAACTTCCATAGGAAATGAGCGAGTGAGCTGTAGCTGTGGACATAATGGCAGGAAATATTTATTCGGTGAATACAGATATCACAAAAAAGCCCTTTCCACCACTTCCTCTGATGTCTTTGTTTCCTCGGTGGTCTTTGTTTTCGAGGATTCACTTCACTTCGTCCTATATTGGCTACGACGACGCTTGGCTGACGTATAATAATCATAATCGCAAAAAAGGAAAAAAAATAATGAATGAAAAATACTGAGACTACGTATCAAATGAGCACCTAAACGTGAAGTAGTCATTTATTGGAATTGTCTATTGACCGAATGAAGCCATTCGTTAAGAACAAACCTCTTTCTTTCTCCGAACTTTGTTTTCTTGTGATGAGATGAATCAGCGCTGGCAGAGATATCTAATTTAGCTCAGTCACTCCAATAAAGATGTGACAATACATATTGCCTCTTCTTTGGTCATGCCAAAGCTGCCCTTTCAAATGAATCATTTGTAATGACTCCAGAAAACATAAGGCATGATCCGATCTCCAGCTTACTCGAAGCGCATGCAAGATTTTCCCCTCATACTTAATTTATAAGCATTATATTCCTAGCTTTTAACGTAACGAGAACGTGCTAAAATCTACAGTCAAATAGAGCCTTATCTTACCAACGAAAATTAAAATTCAACATGTGCATAATTTTTACGTTTTCATTTTAATAAATAAATCATAAATATCCTATCCTAAAAGTCCTTTATCTTTAACTCAAAGCGAAACACCTTTTTCGGATCTTTTTAGGCTCTGCCATGAACCTTTCCTATACCTACCCAACAACAATGTAGTTTGTAGGCTTACTCCCCGAGTAAGCGAAAACTCAGAGAATTTCACATTCGCGAGGCAGTTATAAGGCGAAGGGAAGATCAAACCAGCTGCCCCTCGAGTCTGTCTGCACTTTGCAGTTGTCACAAACTGATCTGTCTGGAAATCATCGAGTTGGAGAATATGGTCACGCTGACCAATCAAACGGCTCTTGGCGTTTATGAAAATTGGACTGAGAGGTCAAAGCCCAAAAACCATTTCACTTCACACAAGCAAGAAGACGTCTGGAAGAGCTTCACCAGCACGAGATCATGACTTCTTACTAAGAGAGAACAACTTCAGTAAGAGTCTGAAGTCTAGACTTAAAGGAAGCCATGTCAAGATTTAGTGTACGTAAGCAGCTTCGTAGATGTAGACCTGGCGTGTTGACAGGTCTACATCTACAAAGCTGCTACGTACACTAAATCTTGACATGAATTCCTATAGAGGAGTGCTTTCTAGATGTTGACAGACTGAAGGATTTCTGTTCCGGATTCCCTAACATCACAGAGAAGTAGATGTATCATAGAATGACTGACACTGGAATGAAAACACCACAAATTTAAGAAATCCGCGTATTGCTTCGGAGCGGTTAGCTTCCTCGTCATTGTGGACGCACAAGTTGGATTTTAATATGACCTCCCTGGTAGGGGCGGCCATAATGCTCCGAAAATGTATGAGGATTTTTTAAATATATTTGTCATCCAATTTAAGGTTTCTTCAAAGGGATAAAGCGCTTCAATGAACATCGTTCTCGGGTCTCCTCAAAGATACCATCGACACCATCAAGACCTACACACTGAAGACATTATGAAAGGTCACTCGGGATGGATTAAGCACAGATTTTGACGGAAACAGGAGATGAAAAGAAGGGGAATTTTTGAGGACTGGGATTTAAAAGAGACATCGAAAGGAAGCCGTCGGTTAGAAGGAGGAAAAAAGTTAAGTACTATATCTTAGTTTAACCAGACCACTGAGCTGATTAACAGCTCACTTAGGGCTGGCCCGAAGGATTAGATATTTTTACGTTGCTAGAAACCAATTGAATACCTAGTAACGGGACCTACAGCTTATTGTGAGATCCGCACATTATATCGAGAAATGAATTTCTATCACCAGAAATAAATTCCTCTGGTTCCGCGTTGGCCGAGCCAGAGAATCGAACTTCGGACCACCGGATTGGTAGCCAAGCGCGAAATCCACTCGTCCAACGAGGAACTAGAAGGAGGAAACGGTAGGGAAGAAGAAGAGGTTCTTGAGGAGCAACGGCAGAGATGAGAAGAGAGACGATTATGCCATCATCACCTTCAGCCGAAATAGACCATAGCATCATCTTGAAATGAGAATTGAGAACGGGATCTCTGTTCTTAAGAAACATTCGATCGAGGGTTTTTTTTTTTTTTTTTGTCAAAGAAAATTATTGTACCGGCTTTGTTTGTCCGTCCGTCCGCCCGCACTTTATTCTGTCTGGTTCTCAGATCTAAAAAAATTATTGAGGCTAGAGGGCTGCAAATTGGCATGTTAATCACCCAACCACCAATCATCGAACATACCAAATTGCAACCCTTTAACCATTGGTAGTTTTTATTTTATTTAAGGTTAAATTTAGCCATGGACCATTCATGTGGCAGAACTTTCCTTAGGCAGGGGACGCACTCTCACTCTACCGTATCTGGTGAGTAACTGAAACGCTACCGGTCGATTTTTTACTTGTTTTTGGTTTACCTTGAACAGGAAATTCTGTTTCTGCCGAAGTGCCGTGACAGCGTCGCCAATTGGAACAGACTGTCACACCCAGAAGTGAATAACTTCAGTTTCACCCAGAAGGAAATGATATCAGTTGCCCAAAGTGATGAATGATATATCGGTTGCACCCAGAAGTGAATAATATCAGTTGCACCCATAAGTAAATAACTTCAGTTGCACCCAGAAGTGAATAACTTCAGTTTCATGTCGATTGCACCCAAAGTGGTGAATGATATCAGTTGCACCCAAATGACGGAGCCTGCAAGTCTAAAGAGGCTGGGAGTGGAAGTGAAGTCAAAGGCTAACAAGTGGGAGCAGGTATGCGCCGAAGGGATGCTGAAAACACAATTTAGTAATGCTTACAGTACACCACGTGAGGTGCACTGACGGCACTACCTACCTATCGAGAGAGATAGGGAGAAAGAAAGGGGGGTGGGATATATGATGATTATTTTTTATAACTGGTTCAACCGTGATCGAAGGGGGTCAGAATCCCTCTTTCGTCGTTTCAGATTGATAAAATGGCGGCACAATAGTCAACTGACTACCACTTTAAGATTTGCAGTTTAGAGCAATGGATTCATAGTTGGTTTGATTAAAGGGGCTACTTCTAGATGGAGTGATCCCCCCGAGTGTCAGGTCGACAGAGGTTTATGTATTTGGAGTGGCCTACCTCTTCATTTCATAGTCTGCCTTGTCCAGGATTTGAACTCGGTATCTTCCGAGGCATTGCTCGATCCCAGACGACCGCCTACCAGTCGACTCAATCTCGATTGGGTACCAACGTGAGCTGTGGGTGAAGAAAAGGGCATAGTGTAGCAACATCGTGGTTAAGGACTTGCTGAGAACCGGAAGAAATGCCCATCTGGCGCAAACTCTGACAGAGAGAGAGAAAGAGAGAGAGAGAGAGACTTATTTCCTATTACGTACGGAAATAATTCTTGAAAATCTGAAATAAATTGATCTTATAATATAATTTAAGAAATATTCTTGCGTTTTTGTGATACTAAACAACTGAAAAGTTATAATCAATTTATTTTTTCGCCGGTTATTACAGATGTCCGTGATTAAAAAAAAAAAAAAAAAAAAAAAATAGAAGGGCTGCAGTTTCATTAGGTGTGCCGGTTGATGTCCCGTCCAAAGAAAGAGGAATCCAAAGAGACTTTGAAGTCCTGGTGACGTCTTCATCGCCTCCGACGTCCTACGCATTCCAACCTTCTGTTTACTTCCACGAAAAGAGGAAGGTCGGGCGCGCACAGATACGCCCCTCATTTGTTTGTTGTTGTTTACATTTACCCCTCGCGTGTGCTGTAAGTAATCCTTCATGAACCTTTGGGGGCTAGTAAAAGGATTCATAAAAACGAGAGAGAGAGAGAGGAAGTTACACGGTTCCGCTATTTGTATGTGTACAGCAAATGACGCACTGTATTATATTTCTCAAGAAATTGTTAATCGTACAGCCTACTGTTAGGATTACAACTGAAGTCGGAACTTAAGGAGTTCAAGCAAAGATGCAATATGCATTACTACCTTGATACTATTATTCTTTACTTAGCTACGTTTTCTTATCTACTTTGTCAGTTTGTTTATTTTCTTTTCCAATAAGTGGCATCTCTTCTTTCTGCATTTCCCTTTGCTTCCTTTTACTTCTTCCTAATGGACGCCATATTCATTGGAAACTTCAATTTCGAGTCAGTGGCCCCTAGGCTTGTTCCATGTGAATAGGTTTCATCTACTGAATTAATAATAATAATAATAATAATAAATCCTTCTCAGCTCTTCGAAAACTAAGACGTCATCGAAAGTCACATAGCACACTGTCACTTCCGGTTTTCACGTTTTTCCTTAAACATAAGCGGGCTAAATATTACAATTTGGTTTTGAAGTGACTACATTTGGATATACCCGTACATGACTTGAACGAGTGTTACAATATTCACGACCTCGCGTATGATACGGGAAAAATATTTTTTTTTTTTTTAAATATGGGATTTTGATAAACCTGCTGCAAAACTTTTTCCTGTCAGGGACAAACTTTAATCTCTTCATGTTTCGTCTCAATGAGAGTTACTCATTCGGTAGAGTTTCTGTCTTCCTTCATCTCTTTCTGCGTCACCTTTATCGTTCTTTGCATATTCCATAAACATCAGTAAAGTAAATCACTATCATGATGGGATTTCTGCAACGCCAGGGCCTAACAAAAGACGTTTACGAGTCAGCCAGAAATGAGATATGTATACAGAGCACCGGGGTTAAACAACACTTGACCACGTGGCATAAGAGAGAGAGAGAGAGAGAGAGAGAGAGAGAGAGAGAGAGAGAGAGACACACACACACACAGGCAGACAGACAGACGTCTGTTCCATAGCCAATGGGTGTCAGACATATCGACTTGTGACACACTTATAGGAATACAGGCTGCCAGAATATTTTGAGATTTGAATTTTGAAGAAATTTCTAAATTTGATGTTACAGGCATTCTCATCAGGCATAGCTTTTGAGCTCTTAGCTATATCTTGAGCCTTAATGATTTTCGATATCACACCGCATGGACGTGAATCAGTTTATTGCCACCGTGACCCATTTTTTGTTTTCTTGTTTTGCTCCCAGTTCTTTCACTCACTATTTTCGGTAAAGTTAATCTTGGCAGCCGGTGTTCTTGCCTTCGTCTGTGGGTTAGTGCAGGCAATCCAAATGCTGACTTTATGTGTTGCCACTCACCCTGCGCTTACTAACCCGGTTAATTAAGATAATATTACATGGCTGGAGTAAGTAGTAGTATTAGTATGAACTGTAGTTATAGTGAAAGTATTGTGGCTACTACTGTTATTTCTAGTACAACCTTTAGACTTTAACAATGTAATTTTTCTTTAATTTAGTGCTGATAGTTTTTAGTTTTCTGTAAAGAAACTATTGTGCGGGCTTTGTCTGTCCGTCTCCGCACTTTTTCTGTCCGCCCTCAGATCTTCAAAACTACTGAGGCTAGAGGGCTGCAAATTGGTATGTTGATCAACCACCTTCCAATCATCCAACCTACCAAGTTGCAGCCCTCTAGCCTCAGTAGTTTTTATTTTATTTAAGGTTAAAGGTAGCCATAATGGTGCGTCTGCCCAT
>NC_087200.1:59730819-59798319 GCF_015104395.2 Macrobrachium nipponense
ATATATATATATATATATATATATATATATATATATATATATGTATATATACATATATATATATATTATATATACATATATTATATTAATAATTACATATATATATATATAGATACATATATATATATATATATATATAGACATATACTATCATATATATATATATATATTATATATATATATATAGTATAATATATATATATATATATATATATATATATATATATATAATACCTGTCAAAGAGACATAAGAATACATCATTGGGTTATGGATGAGGTTCTGAGCGAGTAACTTATTTTTGCCTCACACTGACCAAGATGGAATAATAATGTTATTCCATCTTGACACTGACTAGCAGAATGAAATGGGCCGCTAGTATGGATTCCTTTAAAAAAATTGTTGAATTAGGTATGATTTAGATAAGTTGGATAATATGACGTAATTTGTTGAGTAACATATATAATTATATACTATATACATACAAGCATACACACATATATAGTGGGAGCCATCATAAGAATCAACGTGATCCTTTTGAGTTTTCAATTTCGAAGCTCTACATCGAAATCACCAAAATTAAAAGAAAAAAATTCCCGTGCGATTAAAAGGCTACACATGTGGCTGAAGAATCCTTCAGAACAGAGAGATCAGTGATCTTTAACGGAAGAATCAGAAGGCAACTGGAGAATGGATTTTTGGGTTGCCATAGAGAACAAAGATAATATCGCAGTAGCCGTGCAGTCACTCTTGAAAAGTAAGAGTACTCCATATTGTCAATCAACATACGTCTCTCTATTATCAAAGCAGTAAACTCTCTTTTTTCTCAATGTTAACTTCGCTAACGGCAATACCTCTGTCTCCAAGTTCCCGTAACATCTTTATTTCACTTTAGAATTCAATCTTCACTACCTCATTAATAATTAACTAGGCCTACCTACAAGAGACGAGTGCCAAAAGGGCTTCTTTTTTTTCTTCTTTTTTCACGTAAAAGTCACTTCTTACAGAAGCCACATCAACCACTCTGTTGAACTTCGGTTCATAGAATTGTCCGATGCTTCTACAGTGTAAGAAGATAAGACCATCACGCACTACTGTTAGATTTACTTTTGAAATCCGAAATTGTGCCTATTCTAAGACATTCAAAAACATTTGCTCCATCACTGATTCTCATTTGTCACCGAGAGAATTTTAAGTTTTGCAGCCATAAGAAAAATTGCCTTGTGAACAAAAAAACAATTGTGAGATGTAGTATTGCCAAACAGCTTTATTTGACCGTTTGAATTACCTTTTGTCTTTTATTCTTTTAAACTTTTTTCGTTTTGTTGATTTAATTCTCTTTGATTATGCTAAATACTTTTTTGAAAAGTTTGAGAGCGTTTCAGTTTGATTTTAAAACCGAATTACATGTGATGCATAATCATAAGTAGACCGAGATAGACCTCAGCCATCATTACAAACTATTTTTATGTGGAAAAATTATAAATCTATATAAATCTGATATCCGCATCAATTGTTGACATAAATAAATCCGATGAATCATAAAGTAAGGCATGAACTCTTTTAAGTTTCATATAAAGTTTAAGCACTTTATCGTCGCTGATATGAGCACGTTCTTCAATCGAGGACGATTGACGGGAAAAGGACTGATTATTATTATTATTATTATTATTATTATTATTATTATTATTATTATTTGTTTAAGCAGCCATTCCCGACTAAGTCCAATCAGCTGCTTAATGCAAATAAAATCTGTTAAAAATACCATATTAAATAAATATATTTTTAGTCATTTAGTTTAAAAAAATAAATAAATAGATAAAACATTTCTGTACACATTTAAAACAAATTTGTATGAATAAAATTAATAACATATATTCTAATAGATCTGTATCTAATAAAATTATTTATATATGATTTAATACATATTTATCTGTTAAGAATTTTAAAATCTTGCAAACATTTGAGTCGTCATCTCCTAAAATGTCCTTCATTTTAGGAGATGATCCAAAGTATTTATGTCTAATATGTGAATACTTAGAGCATTCAATTAAAATGTGTTTCACGGTTATTCTGGTTTGACAGGTATCACATTCTGGAGGAGGCTGATTAGACATAAGAAAGCCATGAGTTAATCTTGTGTGCCTATTACGCAGCTTGCACAAAGCAACCTCATGGTTTCTCTGCTTCTGTGAAGAATTCTTAAAAAGAATTGTTGTGGTCTTTAGCCCTCTAAGTTTGTTATTTTCAAGTGATAACCATTGGTCTCCCCAGATTTTATCTAAAATAAATTTTAAATGATTTTTAGAGTCCTTATAATATGTTTTGTACATTTTATTTCTATCATTTGATGCTGCTTCCTTTGCATTTTTATCAGCAATTTCATTGCCTTCAATTCCAACATGGCCTGGTGTCCAGCACAAGGATATCTTGGTATTTCGAATGCTTAAAATATGAATATTTTCTTGTATTGCTCTAATAGCAGGGTGATGATGATTAAAAGAATCTATTGCTTGAATAACATTTTTTGAATCACTATATATAGCGTAATGTTTGCTGGGAGGTTTAGTGATTTTATACAGAGCCAATGAAATTCCTGCCAATTCAGCGGAATATATGGAGCTATAAATAGCCATTCTTCCATGATAATATTTTTCCTCTGTATAAATGGAGATAGTATTTGCATGAATTTCTTGGTGTTCCAAAAAAATTTGTTTGAGAGCGTAACTTGGAATTTCATCTATTTTTAAATCGAATAACTCATGGCATACATGAGGCTTATTCCATTTCCAAAAAGGTGTTGAATTTGGTTAATGGTTCAGGAATTTTAATGGTGGGATATTATATTTCTCTATGTATATTTTCAGTCGTATAACAAATGGGTAAAATGATGTGGTCCAATTCTTTTTGGAATGATGGTATTTATGATTCTACTCAATTTTGATGGGTATCCTAATGTCCGTGAATAGAAGTTTAAGCTATATTCGACCCTTCTTTGATCAAGTGAACACAGACCTGTTTCACTATACAGAGAAATAACAGGTGTAGATTTAAATGCACCCGTAGCATATCTCAAACCTGCATTGTGAAGAGGATCTAATTTTTCCAATGTACTGGCAGATGCAGAAGCGTATAGATGCGACCCACAATCAATTTTACTCTGTATCAAAGTCTTGTGTAAATAGAGTAATGTACTTCTATCTGCGCCCCACTTGGTATGTGACAATTTCTTCAATAGATGAAGTACTTTACTACAGCTTTCACGTAGGTAATTAATGTGAAATTTCCAAGTCATTCGTTGGTCAAAATGCAACCTAAGAAATTTGGTACGAGTAACAAAATTAATTGGTTTATTATACAGTAGGAATTTCATTTTCGGCACATTTTTCTTATTTGTAAAAGTAATGGCTACAGTTTTACCTGCCGATATAGTGAATCCACGTGCAGTAGTCCACGATACGATAAGATCAAGAGATTTTTGTAGTATGATTTGTCCTGCATAGATATCAGAGTGGATGATCCAAATGGCAAAATCATCTACATATAATGAACTATGTACACCAGTTGGTAGTTGTTTTGTGATGTCATTAAAGCCATGGTAAAAAGGGTGGTGCTCAAAACACTACCTTGTGGAACTCCTTCATGTTGTGGATACTCCTTAGATAAAACACCATTTATCTTAACTTTAAAAGTTCTTTCCTTTAAAAACTGTACTATGTTCAACGGTAAAAATCCTCTCAGTCCAGAATAATGTATTTCTTTTAAAATCTGATGGTTCCATGTCTTGTCATAGGCCTTTTCCACATCAAAGAAACTGGCTGTGGCATAGCTATTTGAAGCAAATGCTTTCCCAATATCGGTGTCAAGTAAAGTTAAAGGATCTAGGGTAGATCTTAGTTTCCTATATCCATATTGTGAAACGGAAAAGTATCCTGTCTTTTCAAGATACCAGATTAATCTGTTGTTAATCATTTTCTCAAACAATTTACATAAACATCTTGTTAATGCTATTGGTCTGTAGCTGTCTGTGTAATTAATGCTATGGGTCTGTAGCTGTCTGTGTAATAAAGATTTTTGCCTGGTTTCAAGAATGGAAGGTCCGGTGCTTTCCGCCAATCTTGTGGGAAGTATATTTCAATCCATATTTTGTTATATAGCTTTAATAAGTATTGTTAACTGTTTTGGGTGAAGGTGTTTTAACATTTCAAAAGTGATCATATCTTCACCAGGGGCTGTATTGGAGCATGTTGACAATGAAGATCAAAGTTCGTCCATGGTAAAGCAATCATTGTATGAATAATATTGATCAGTCACAAAATTAATTAGAGATTTTTTTCTTTTTCTTTAATGGTGTAAAAAGATTTTATTGACGAACCTTTGGAGATAGTATTACTTAAATGTTCTGCAAGGAACATATGTCAGTTTGCTATTAATTTTCAAAACTGGGACATGGGATCGAATGAGCTTTCCCAGTATTTTATGCACTTTTTTCCATATCTTACTTAGGGATGTATCTTTGCACACCGATTTTAGGTAGTTACACCAAGATTTTCTTTGTGCTTCATTAAATGTTCGTTTTGCTACAGCACATGACCTTTTATAATCTATGTAATCTGAGTCGTTTCTCGACTTCTTAAATTTTCTTTGGGCTTTACTACGGGCCTTCTTTGCTTTTTTACACTTATCATTCCACCAAGGAACTGGACATTTAATCTTTACTTGTGCATCAATTACCAGAACTAAAATAATAACCAGAGTAGTTTCTATGTCCAAATTATTATCCCATAATGGAACATTCTTCGTGCATTCACTAAAATCTTCCCAATTGGCTTTATTAACATTAAATTTATTAATTGCTATATCTCCAATGAAATTCAGAATACTAATTAAAACAGGAAAATGATCACTACCACACAAATCATCATAAGTGTTCCAAAAATTTTTGTCTGCTAGATCTTGTGAGCACAAGGACAAATCTATGTGGAGTAACTTTTTGTTCGTTGGTCAAAATGAGTTGGTTTGTCTTTATCTAATATATGGAGTTGATTATCTATAACAAAATCATGTATGATGTTGCCTCTGGAGTTTGATTTTACATCATGCCATAATAAATGTCTTGCGTTGAAATCTCCTAGAAGTAACAATGGTTGGGGAAGCTTCTTGACCAAGTCATTGAACTTTTCTAAATCTATATTATTATTTGGACTTAGATATACAGAGCAAATCGTTATAATTTCCTCTAGTTGAATCTGAACTGCTGAAGCATTGATTTCAGGTGAAAGATCATATATAGTGTGAAAGATACATCTCTTCTAATGAGAATCATATTTCCTTGCTGATTAGCAGAGTGAGGTTGATAACATGTGTAAAATTTATTTGTAAAACTGGAGGAAATAAGTAAGAATGTTTCATTGCGGCAGATACAAATTGGGCTTTACTCATCAATTAATTTAAGTAAATCTAACTTGTTTTTGTTAAAGCTTCGAATGTTCCATTGCAATATGAATGACGGAGTGTCCTTATTATTTTTAGAAGTGAATTTTACTTATTTTCTTCGGTCTTACGACCCTGAGCTGAAAGAACTGTGTCCACTTTATTTTTTGAACTGGACCTTTTGATAACACTTTTGTTACTGTACAACGGAATTTTGCTTCTAGCACCTTTGCTATAATCTGGTGGCATAGCATAATCTCGTACTAGTGACTTACATTGTTTGATGTTTGGTTTTCTTTTAGGTTCCTTAGATTTCTGTGAAACCATTTCGGATGAATCATTTTCTGAAGGGTCTGCTATTGGTGGTATAAACAATGGTTTCTTCTGAACTGGAAGCTTTCAGACATTTACTATTCGGACTATGAAGGTTGTTCTCGTTCCTAGGTGGGGATGTTGCACTGTATGTTCTACGTCTCTTTCCTATCTCTGTTGGTCCATCTAGTTCTCTTAGTATTGGCTCAATTTCTTCAGTATTTATTGGTTTGTTTTTGTCATGGCTTCATCTTTTGAGATATATTTTCTTCTTTCTTTCGGCATTTGTTAAGTTGCAAATGATCAGATGTCCTCTCCCTGTTCATCAAGATGATCATCCACTGCAAGATTGGTCAGTACTTTGAACCTGTTACTTATCACCAAGGTATTGTTTTTATCTGATTTTTTTACAGTTATTTGATTTCTGGTGTTAGAAGCTTGTGAGACATCATTGGATATCATTTTGCTTTGGTGTTTGAGTGTATCTGCAAATGTTTTGCGGGGGAAGCTGCATTCCTTCTTCTTTCATGTCTTCCTTAGCCTCCTTAACTGTTATACCAAATTTTCTTGATCTGGTAAGGGCTTCTTGGAAATATCTGAAATATACACATTCCCTTCCATAAGCAAGGTGCGAACCATTACAGTTAAAGCATTTTTTAGGGTTGGTGCATTCATCACTACTATGCTCCAAGGAGCCACATTTAAAGCATCTAGGTGAGCCCAAAGAATTGCATCGTTTTGCTGTATGTTAAAATTTCAAGCAAATCTTACATTGCATAGGTTTTGGATGTTCTTCTTTAATTGCTATTCTTTTGTTTCCTATTTTCATATATGTTGGAATTGTTTGCTGTGAAAAAATAATTTTAGCTATTTTCAGACTTCTTCCAGTTTTAGCACTTTTTCTCTCATAAACAATAACTGATTTAACATTATGTTTTTGATCTTCCAGGACTTCTTTTAATGTTTCACATACAGATTCATTGGTGTCATTTTCAATTCTAAGTTTATCCAGCAACATGGTTCCAATTCTAGTGTTATAATGGGCCTCGTCAGAAGCATTTACATCGTGAATTCCAAGTGTTTTAGTTTCAAGTAGTTTTTTTTATTCTTCCTCAGATTTAGCCTTTACGATGATTTTGTTTTTTTCGACTGAGAATATGGGATTGTCACAGCCAAGAATTTTCTTCAGTGGACGGTATATAACCAAGTCACTTAGAGGCGTTACTTCGCTTATTTTGAGTGTGATGTACTGAGACCACACTGAAGGAGAAAAAATATCTTCCATCGTTATTCGTTTAACTGTTCTTCTCTTTTGAGATAGTGTTTGGTACATAAAGTAGCCATACTATAGTTTTGGAGGGATTCCCCGGACAAGTCCGTTAGAGAAAGCATAGGGTCATCAGCAGAAATAGGGGGGGGGGGTGTGGGGTTGCCATAAAACGTGAAAACTTAGTTCATCCAGATATTCCGCATACCCACCATGGAGTCACTCTTAGAGGGTCATCCTTTTGATTAGGGTCGTCCTAAAGTTTCTAAACCCTGTCTCCAGTGCTAAGGTGTCATGATGTCCATCGAGATATGACCCGGCACTGAGGATAGGGTTTGACATTAAACTTTCCCCTCGCTCGACCACGTCAGGTACTCGAGTTCTACAGGCGAGGTGGCATGCTGTCCATCCTCACCCTCCTTCAAATCCCAAGAATAATTCTAAACCTTCTCCAAAACCAAGCCAAAAGTCATCAACATAAAATCCATACCTTATAGGGGGAGGAAGCAGAAAGATGAAATGTTTTTAGTATAAGGAAAAGGGCTGACTTATTTAGTTGGATCAACAGCTGGGCACCAAGGCCCAGCGAGAAAGTAGTTCCCACCAGGAATCAGAGCCCAGCTGCTGAACCCTATGCCCGCCCCCTCCTCGGCAAGGCTTTAGCATCTGGGGGGGAAGGAGAGGACTGAGCTAAAAGGTGGCAGCGTTTCAAGAGAGCCCCACTATCGCATTTTGGGAATAGAAGGTATCACTTTTGAAATGAATCTTACATCTCTGTTGTGATAGCTGTATTCCCGCTTCAGGGGGGCGGGGAAGGGCGATAGTGTGTGAAAAGATTTTAAAATGCATAGGATCGATTAGTTTTTTATGTCTATGGTTTCAGTCTATAGTAGTATGGAGTTTTCCTTTCAGTTTCTTCTGTGTCGTCGACGTGAAGAGCCGTGTTGCAGTGTGTTGACGTGATTTCGTTGATTAAATAGTTATCTGCATTTCGTATGAGTTTACCCGGTTCTACTCTTCAGATGATGATGGTCACAACCAATGTGCTATGTGGAACAACGATCACTAGACCAGTGTAGTATTGGTTGGTCAGGTGCAATGATGAATATTTATTTAAAGCATAAGCAGACAAGAACAGGAAATGTCAGAAAAAGGTAATTTTAGGAAGACTCCAGCCAGCCATTTTTGCATGCAAGACCCTTTCGGGGTTTTCATGCAAAAATGGCTAGGAAGTGATAGGTCACTCTATTGTCTTACATTTTAGGTAAGTAGTAATTTGGTTTATTTTTTCCATTTGTTAATAACCCCTAAGCATTTGCGCGGGTTATCTCATAAAAATTGTTTTAAGTGTGTTACCCATGAAAAATATATATCATAATGTGGGAGGTGGAGGGAGTCTTCCGACAAATATCCCAGAAAAGATTCTTCCAATATTAGGACAGTAAGTGAGGTTAGGAGCAAGTTTCTCTTTGCTCACAACCTGTCAAATATAACTGCTCGTGCCACTCTCCCTACTTCCCAGTAGGTAATGCTGCTACTTCTTCAAAATGTTCTGGCAAAGCTCCCCGTATTGTTCTGAATATGAGGTTTGGCAATTATGAGCGATGTAGCTATAATTTATTACCTATAGTCTGAGGGCTACTTGCTGTTTTATCGGCCCAATTTCATCCTTTTTCGGGTTTCCCCTTGCGGCAGAGGAAGTGCCAACCATGGATATCGATGATGGAAGGAGGGATTGGACAGCCAAACCAGTTTGTGAGGGAGAGATTGGACAGCTAAACTAGTTTGTGACGTGCACTGTCAGGCGCCATTGCCATTTGTTGATTATATAATCATATAACATAAACAATAACGTAACTCATACAATCTAACACGGAACCGTCACTCTTTAAAATCACAAATTCTTAGTAGTTTGTATTTTTCCTAGCTATACTTACCTCGAGCTACTATCATAGGAGAAACTTGGTTTGTCAATCCGGTACTGACCAGAAAAAACCAGTTATTCCTCCCCTCCCAGGCCAGGAAATGCCCCGGGGGTCGACAACCACACAACTTCTTGACCTGAACTCCAGTCCTTTCCACGCCTCTAAAGCACCTGCCCTAAGATAAATGGGGATGGTAGTAATTACTAAGAATTTGTGATTTGTTCCGATGCCGTATACTTACCTCGAACTACTATCATAGGCGACTTACTCCTTAGGAGGCGGGAGTATTTAGGGAAGGAGCGGCCCGGAGAAGGTGCAGAGGGCTCCCCCCATGTGGGCCCAGTCCTGCTCATTGGGCGATGTAGGGCTGGGCCAGGGGGTGGGGAAGGGGGCCCAACTGGCCCTGGCGCAGAGCGGAGGGAGGAATAACTCCCCACAGGCATCATGTAATGCAATGGTTTGTACTTCGAAGGCTATAAGTTCCCTTGGGCTTACCTGAAGAGTTGTAGGGTCCTGAGACATACGCTGAAGGCCAGGAAGGGAGAGGGATGGGGGAGGGGAAAAAGGGGAGGATGGTCATGCACTAAATTCAAGCCACCACTCATACCTTAAGCTCCTATCCCCGGTGGGGCTAGACCCTCTGTTGTCCTGCCACCACCGTACCGATCTCAAAGGAGTCAAGGGACATCCTGGTACAGTCTGTGAGGTAATGGGCCGTAAATGTGGACTGTCTGTTCCACACCCCGGCTCATAGGACCTGACTGACCGCCAAGTTCTTAGAGAACGATAGAGATGTACCGATACCCCTGATGTCGTGGGTCTTGGCTCCTGCAGAGGAGGCAGTCCCACTCCTTCATAGGCTCTCCTGATGGTCTCCCTCAACCAAAAACAGATAGTATTCTTCGAGACCGCCTTCTTCACTCGACCCATGGTAACGAAGAGGTTCTGAATCCCTGGTCTAAACCGCTTCGTCCTACTGAGGTATTTCTTCATAGCCCGGACACAGGAGGAGGTTCCTGCGGTCCTCCAACTTAGGTAAGGCCGGGATCGAGAATTCCACGAATCTATCATCCGCCACCGATGGGTTCTGGGTTTTGGCCACGAAGGAGGGCACAAATCTAAAGGTGAGATCTTTCCACCCTTTCGAGAGCGAGACCATGCATGAGAGAACATGTAGCTCTCCCACCAGCTTGGAGGAGGTTAAGGCCAGCGGGAAAACCGTTTTGAGAGTCGGCTCTCTGTCAAGGATGTCCTTGAGAGGCTCAAATGGGGGCTTCCTCAGGGCGTCTAGAACTCTCGCTACGTCCCATCAAGGAGCCCTCACAGAGCTGGGAGGGCACGGTTGTTCGAAGCTCCTAATGAGAGGTGTCTGGAATTCCCTAGATATATCCCTTTTAAGAAGAAGACTTGGCCCAGTGCTGCCCGGACTCCCCTTTACGGCCACTATGGAGAGACCCTTGTCCAGCCTCAGGTGAACCAGGAGCTCTGCTACGCGGGGAACTTTGGCCTGCAGAGGTTCAAGTCCTCGCTCCTTGCACCAGGCCCCAAACGCCTTCCACTTGGCTTGGTAGCCGGCCGCGGACTTCCCAAGGTACCCCGACATCTGCCAGGCCACCCTACGGAGGTATTCAAGACGGATAGGTCTGTTAGTGGTCTCCATCCCCCCGAGGCCTTTGCCACTAGGGAGAGGCGACTGAAGAACCCCAGGGAGTGGTCCACCACCTGCTGGAGGGCTCCCTTCTCTAACAGAGACAGAACCTCCAGCCAAAGGGCCTCCACGTGACTGGGGTCCCGAGGCTGCAACGCCCTGCTGTCGGGCTTCCCAGTCAGGGGAGGCTTCTCATCTAGGAAGGGGATCCGGTAACCAACCCTGAGGACCTGAACAGTCCAGGGGTCAGCTCCAAGATCCTCCCAGTCCCATCAGTGGTTTGAGGGGCAACCCCCCACCCCTGGCAACTAGCAGGGTAGGGGGCCCCAACTCCTACTTCCTCCTGGGGAAGCAGCCATTTCTTTCCCTCCGGGAAACGGAGGGTCTGGCTCTAAACGAGGAGGAGGAGGAGGCGGAAGGGGCTCTGGAGGAGGGCTGTGCCCCCTGCGCTCCCCAACCTCCTGCGGACGAATATTGATTGTTGGGGCGCGGAGGAAGCCCCATGCCACTGTTGTCTAGCCTTGGGGGACTCCTGACCCCTGCACTGCACTGGGCTGTCTGAGGGAAGAGGCCCTGCACATGATGAAGTCTTGGCTGGCCTTCCTCCAACGCTCTAGGGACTCCTCACCAATTGCTCCGGGAAGAGGGACTACCCCAACACTGGGATGTTCCTCAGGGCCTTGGCCTCCCTATCAGGCAAGCTCCTCGAGAGTTTGGCCAAGACGGCGTCCCTACTTCTTGGGACCCAGCTGGCCCACTGGGTGAACAGTTGCGTCGTAAGGAACCCCATGGATTTCCCTACTGGACCAGCTCCTTGAACTGGGCTAGCTCTGCCTCATCTTGGAGGTCATGGTCCATGCCTCGGACCACAGGTCGAGCCACGAAACGACATGGATGGAAGTCCACCATAGCCATGGTCTCCTGCTGGGAGAAAGAGACTGGCCCCAACAGAAGCTTCTCTTCCAAGAGCCCTGGGGCTAGGGAGGTAAGGGCTCCCTCTACCAACTTAGGTGCCAGTGATATGCCCTCTGTGCCGTATAACCTCCACTGTCTTGCCTTTGCAGCAGGGAGGAGCTTCAGGGACCCATGAGATCTCAGAGTTCTTGGGGCCAGCTATCACCTCATCTACCTGGGCCAGGGCCTGCACCGTATAAGCTGCCTGGGGCAGGGTCAGAGAGGGCTTGGATTCTGTTTGGCCCCTGAAGAGACGATCTAACACCAATGTTCTCTTGGAGTCCGGAGGGGTGGCTGGCTCTGCCAGGTGGTTCTTGGCACTGATGATCCTAAGGATCCTCCTAAAGATGGACCCCTCGTCAGCAGGGCCTTGCCCTTCCAAAGCACTCTGGAGGTCCTCCTATACGAAGGCTTCGTCCTCGTAGTCCTCCAAAGCTTTGCGTCAAGGAACCCGCCACTGAAGGAAGAGAGAGGGGAGGAGAGGGCGGCCAGCTCCTACTGGTGGTCTTCGACGATAACTGACGCATCCCCGGGAGGGGGAAGGTTCTATCCAAACTAGCAGGGTCATCAAGGAACACCCTCCGGACGGGGGCGAACCCCGACCAAGGTACGCGGTGTCAAAGCACTCCACCCCACACGCAGAGTAGGCAGGAGTGGAGGATCAAGACTGAAGGGAGCTGACCCGGTCCGCGCAAGAGCCGAAAGGGCCACGGGAACCGGAGCGGGATCCACCAAGACTGCAGAGGGACTAATTCGGGGCTGAGCAGAGCACCCCGCATGCGGAGTGGCCATGGGGGCCATGAACTCTGGTGCTAGCCTCAGAGATCTAACAGTCCGGGAGCGGTGGTGCCTGCAGAGGAACCCGTCATGGCGGCAGCCGCTCCTACTCCGACCCCTGCGTTCGTGGCTACGACGGGGAGAGTGGGAGAAGCTTCATCCATAGGCATAGTATATTATTATTAATAATATTAGTTTTTATTATCAGCTCAAGGCCATATACATTGAATATACAAAGAGTAGACAATAACATACAGTCTACATACATAAGATAACATGATAAAAAAGGTTAATTGGCAATATCCACACTTGCTGAGGTATTATAAAAGATGGTAATCATAACCGTAATAAGATTGAGAATAATAAAAAAATTGAATGTAGAAACTATATTGATAATAATCACAGTAATAATGAAAAAAGGAATATACCTTAATAACAATAATCGTAGCAATACAATAATATTGACAGATTCTGCTGATGACATTTTGCAAAAACAGCAATTAAGTCATTTAGGGAACAAATGCCTCATTTTCCCATCTTCCCCACAATTTAGATCTTCTTGCCTCACTACTTAGGATGCTTTGTATGAGCGAATTGCTGCTGTTTTGCAGTCGGTGATCAGACTAGACACTGTTCGCCTTACAATGATTTTTAAATTGTCCAGGTGGTTTTCTATGAACATCTGTGTGGTGGAGTGGTAGCGAGGAGTGTTTGTGAGGTGTCTCTAATTGTCATTGTGAACCAGTGATATGTCTCATGGACTCTCGGGTGTAGTTCGTCCACAGGGAGCACCCATAGATACTATAGCAATACGAGTGGAAGAGCAGAAGTTTCAAGTCTCGGTGACAGAAGGCAAACCTCTTTGCAATCATGTTGTCAGTTGCACATAGTTTACGACGCCTCTGTTCTATGTATGTCTGCGGTATCTTTTAGGTCGTCCATGATGATGTGACCCAAATATGGAAATTCCTGCACGAATTCCAGCCGATGATTTCTCGAGGAAAATTTGTGGTTCTGCAGTATGCTTAAGCGATCTCGGGAGCAACGTCATGTACTGGGCCTCTGCATATTGGCAGCAGGTGTCAATGAGTCGTTGGAGACCTTGCACTGTGGGGAAATCAGAACCATATCGTCTGCGTAACAGAGGTTGTTTATAGTTGTTTCATTGACAGTGCTTCTGATTTGGAGTGGGTTCCATTTGACATTCAAGGCATCTGTGTATGTAATAAACAGGTGTGGAAAGAGAATGCCCCTTGCCGAAGCCCGTTTAGGGAGCCAAAGATGTACAACAATACGTTACATACCCCATTTGACACAGAATTACTTTGTGGAGAACCAGCAATATAAAATCACAATTTTTGAAAGTAAATTGTATTTTTCCTAGCTATACAAACCTAGGACCTTTACAATAGGAATTACTTAAGGCAAAGCCTGAACGCAGCCGCTGAATTTTCAAAAAAGGCAGTACGATATTTAACTACCATCCGGTCGTTGGTTATGCCAAGACCGGGGATGAATGTTAAATTTGCTTTCGGCTCAGGTAACAGATTGAGGGGTGGCCTGGGGTGGGCAGTATGTGTAAAGGACCTAGGTTTGTATAGTTAGGAAGAATACAATTTACTTTAAAAAATTATGATTTGTTCCTACAAGGTATACAAACCGTCTATCCTTTACAATAGGAAGACTAACTGATTGGTGGGAGGAATCTGAATGAGCTCCTGTGAACCAACTGGTGTTCATTCAGCCGACCTGGGCTCTTCTCCCAGTCATTAGAGCAAGGGAGAGGAACCTCCCACTGACCTCCGATTGGAGTTACAGAACTGCGTGATCAGAGGCAGTCTTCTGGGTTTTTCCTTAAAGAGCGAAAGGTAATTTGTACTTATGGAAAAGCGAAGAACCATATGTCGGAGACTATAAGGCAAAAACAAGGCAATGGGTTTGTCTTATGTCAGAGTCCCCTTTCCCGCCTTGCAATGGAAACAGGGTGGATATGTGCTTCTATACTAAGTAAAGGACAGAAAGGTTACTCAAAGGAGTTCCCCTTGGGGGGTTGGTCTCAGATTAGGTTATATTAGGTTATATCTTGAAACTATTATATTAGGTCCAAAATTCTCGCCTTTAAGAACATCGAGGTGTTGAAATAGGCAGGTAATCCTGTAAGCCACTTTATGTTTACTTTTGCATGGGAGTTCGTAAGAGATGAGAGGTTCAGAGCCATGATAATGATAGTCTTGGTTTAATAGCTTGATACCTAAGAATCAATATTCAGTGGTCTGTACAATATCTTTATTGGATTTTAAAATTTACTGTATTTGATACTATTAATAGAGATACGAGTAATATTGTAGTTTGCAGAGCTGTATAAATCTTACCATTAACATTACTGATGTATATGCTGGCTTGCCCCTTAAGGTCATTTCTTATTAGACTAAAAAATCTGCTTTGGTAGCCACATTGTTGCCTCTTAGCATATTCTGAACTTCAAAGTCTTTTGCAGAAACTTAAGCTCATGCATGTCCAGAGATTTGGAAATGTACTTTGGCAAAAATTGCTCGCTACATAATGCAGATCCATTGTTTTGTTCTTCATCCCTAAAGTAGTTTCTAACCCAAGTACGGTAGCAGTCTTTCTCTTTGTTCTTGTCAGAAAAATCGTAAACTCAAAATTGACAAAAATCATTCCTGAATCTCACATCACAGCAGGATTCCTACACTGACCTGCAGACATTTTCAAGGCATATTTGAACCTTACAAGATCTGTGAGGCAACTCACAGATCTTGTAAGGAAGCTTTTGATTTATGTAAGTATGCATATAATTACAATCTGCATTAATTCATATTCATACAGTTGTGATTTAAGGGAGTGTACATTGTACATACTGTACAGAACCAGATCAAAGCATTTGAATCATGACATAGAAGCTGTTTGTACAGCTTCAAGTGCAAATATTACCAGGAGGTACATACATATAAAGCTATGTCATAGCTTTATATGTATGTCATACTGACCTGTAATTCAACATAGTTATTTACATTGCACAGTCTAAGTTTGGCTAGCTTTTAAGAATAACTTAGACTTTCATAGCTAGCCATAAGTTAACCTCTATCTCACAGTCTATGGAGAGGGACAGGTAGAAAAATCCATGTTCCTGAAGGTTACGCCAAGTTAGGCTACCTTTGCTAAGTTCAAGTAATGGTAGGCTACCCTTGGTTATAGATTAACCCTGGTATGCTGGCTAGCTGGTAAAGCTTACTGTTAAGGCTATAAGGTAGTGTGAATTTGAAGTACCCTTTAGGGTAAAAATGATTATGGTAAAATTGAAGAACCACCTTTAAGTTTGCTGGCAGATCAAATTCAGTGGGACAGGCATCTTTAGCCTATGAGCTAGCCAAGATTTATTTGGCATGCGCCCTACAAAAGCTTTTGACTGTTTGGTATGTTAGAGGTGCCTTACCTGACTAAAGAAATCTTTGTCTCAAGTGCAGCTTCTGGTGGACGTGGCCAAAGAGGCTTTTAATCACTGCCTCTAATTAATTTTCATTTGCTGTAGCACTACTAGGCTGGCTATCACATTGTTTCATTAGGAATTAATCACATTATTACAAATTGGCAACTTGAGACAATTTTCTTGTCAAACTTCGACTCTTGATTGGCTATGGTGTTTTAGAAGCATGGGAACCTGAAATCAGAGTATTAGGCAAAGGAATAGGAGGAGTAAGGATTGGAGACATTACAGGAGGAAGAGAAGAAACAGTAACCTCTTCAGCTACTTCAGGAATTATCAAAGAAGTCCTACTTTCAGCTCTAATAGCTGCCTTCCTTTTCCTATCTCCGTTAAGCTTATCCAAATGTGCTTTCAAGGCCTTCCATTTACCCTCTTCCCAATCCTTACATTCTGTACAGGCCAATTCTTACGAACAAGCCTGGCCCCTACATTTAACACATCTCGTGTGAGATTCATAAGAAAATTTGCTAAGTCTAGTCTTACAACCCTCAGAACAATATCTTATACTTGAAGTGCTGGAATCCGACATAATGATGTCTAGTTAAAAGCTAAATAAACAAGAAATCACCACAAAAAAGAATATGTTCATAAAGTATGGAATAATCCATCCAAAATATGACAATATGGCTGGCAAAAACTACCACTGTCACCCGGGAGCCAGCAGAAAAACAAATGCTAATAGAGTTCGTCAGTTGTTCTCAAAAGTAGCCAGTTCCCGGTCAACTAGGACATAAGCAATGGCAGTGCCACTGCAAATTTGAATTGTTGACTGCTGTGGTTAGGAAAGCTTACAGCTAATTATAAATGCTTGGTAAGTATGTGTAAAATTTCATTTTATTATAAAAATGTCATAGTATTTGACATCAAAGCTACATCACTGTAATCACCTGGAAAAAGGTAAGCAAACTCTAAATATCTGAAATGACTAACTTCAGACAATATTTTCTGGTGAAAAGGTCATTTGAGACATGGTCACCACTGGGTGATTATTGCTAATTAGTGGTTTTATTGTAGTCTTACCAAACAATTGTACGGCTGTAGGTTACCTACGCAGCAGACCAAAATCCAAACTTTGCAGGGCACCACCATTGCTGATGTAGGTGATGTCATCTCCCCCACTCAAGGGAGGAACAGGTACAACTGACTGGATGTATCCAATTTGTTCTCTGCCGGCTCCTGGTTAACATCGGTGGTCGGTGCAGACTTCTTAATCGCTTTACCGGTCTATTGGCTGTCTTTTGGTGAAGTAATCGCTTTGTGTGTTGCAATAATTAGTTTAGTTAGCTTGTTTACAATTATTTGTGACTTTTTGTTCCATCATGTCAGATTCTAGCCCTTCATGAGTTAGTTTTTGCACCAGAGGGTGCAGAAATAGGATGAAGGTAAAACCTGTTTACAACCCCCTTACTAAGTGTATTAAATGTAGAGGTAACGGGTCTGAATGTACTTGAAATTCCACTTGTGAGGAGTGTAAAGATTTGAATGATTATAATCATTGGAAAGTATTTATGTATTTCTCACCCCAATAAGTTAGTTAAGGATAGAAAGAGGAAGGCAGCTCTTACAGCCGAGAGTAAGACTAGTTTAGCCTCTTCTGCTTCTCCTGCAGATCCAGCTGTCCCTGTTTCTTCTCCCCCTCCTCCTCTGGCTAGTAAGTCTCTGATCTTGAGTCGTCCTCCTCCTGCTCCTTCAACTCCTATACCAGCTTCCCCTGCAGTTTCTTCTGACACCATTGCCAGCCTTGAATCTAGGTTTGAGAAAAATTTTGATGTTTTAGCAAATACTGTTATGGAATTATGTTTGTCATTTAAGACTTTTGTTGAAAAGGCTAACAGGGGGTGGCTGGTTGTCTAACCAGATCTCCAAGACAAAGGTCCCTGTCCTGCTACCCCGCCTCGGGTAGAAGACATACTGGAGGTCCAAGGGAGACTGGTGGGGTTTGCCCACAAGCAGTCGCTTCCTTCATCGATCCTGCAATGCGTCAGGAGTCGACAGAACACCGTTGGAAAGGTGTTTCTTTCCATGCTTCGTTGTCATCAAAGTCGAGTGATTCCTCTCCCATGAGACAGTGTAAGTGGTGTGATTCGTCCATTGAAAAGACGTGCGACTGCAGGAAATGTCCCCCCTCCCTCCTGTTAAGAAGTCCAAGGGAGTGGATCATGGTCCACAGCCTTCTTGCAGTGTTGTGACTCCCACATCTACTCAGGGCCGTGTTTCGTCTGCGTACATCTCCGACTCTAGCAGATCCTTGCATTTTGGAGCCGTCGAAGCATTCGACGCTTGTACAGTCATCAGAATGCACCTTCGACTTCTTGTGCAATGTGTGTGACTCCTGCAGTGTCGAATGTTTTGACACTTGTGACTGCTGTCATGTCAACTTTGGCAGTTGCTGCTTCGACTTGACTCAGGATGATTTGAGCCTGTTATCACTTCATTAACAGTTGAGTGAGTTGGTCTCTGTTGAAAGGAAGTCAGTCAGTAGTAAGCCTGTTTCTTCTGAGGAGGAAGAACAAAAAGCCAACTCTATTCCTGCATTGGCGTATTCTAGTCTGCTTTGGTATCTACTGAACACACCCAGATTTTTTTGTTGCAGCAGCTCCCAGGTCTCCTGCTTCTATCTTTATGAAGAGGACGACACATATGGACCATCTGCTTCTGAAGCTAGTCATGTTTGGAGAAGTTGGGAGTGTGTGTCATGACATTAAGGGGGCCGGCCGGCTAATGCCGTTTTTTAACGACAGGACTTTGACATTCATACCACTTAATAAGGTGACTTGGGACATCTCCAAACTGCATATGATTTTCGCCTCTGACCTTCGGTTTTGTGACGCCAGGGCAATTTATCCCGAAAATAACCATTTTTCAAATTCTATCTCCTCCGTTGATATTTAATATTAAGACCTGGGATTACTACCATATATAGACCTGATGTAGACCTCCAATCAAATGGAGTTTTTTTTCTAAAAGTCATTTTTTTGCTAGATATGAATTTTTCAATATGGTAAAAAAATAAACCCTATAAATCACGAGAAAAAAATTTATAAAAAAAAAGACGAAACAAAAATTGGAAAAAAGGGCTCTATTTGATTGTTCTATAATGTCTTTCTGAGTTATATACCAAATTCCAATGTTATAGCTTTAAAACTAAGTGAGGAGATAGATTTTGAAGGTCAATAAGTATAGTTTTGAGATACGGGCGTTCAAAGTTTTCCTTCGTATTTCTATAAAGACAATGTTAATAAATAATGATTATTATGAATGTATATTTCTTTTTTGTGTATTAATAAACCAAAACTATTTTATTTATCATAATTTAATCATAAATGATGATCCCTTTGCTCATATATCGTAGCCTGGGGCACTGCTTGAGGCAAGATGGGGCACTCCTTCCTACGTAACCCCCTCTCTCCCCTTCACTAACTCTGCTTATTACAGCGAATTTTCTTCTGTATGTTAGCGAGATGTTTTCCTTGTATTTTCCTCTTTGGCATGATGACATTCTTGCCGAAACAAAGATAAACAAACGTGAATGCAAGAGAATGTCAGAGGTGAGACTCGAAGGTGCACTCTCTTTTTACAAAGACAATTTAATAAATCATGATTATTATGAATTTCATATTCCATTTTGGGTATTAAAAAACCAAAACTATGTTATTTATCATAAATGAAGATCTCTTTGCTCAAAGATCGTAGCCTTGGGCACAGTGTGACGTGTGCTGTCAGGCAAAAAGGGGGCGTTACTAAGCAACCCTCCCCTCTCTCTTCACTAACTACGCGTATATTATGATATTCTGTAATAATACTTGAGCGATTTTTCTTCGTCTGTATGTTAGCGAGATGTTTTCCTTGTCTTTTCCTCATTGGCATGATGAACTTCTTGCCGAAACATACATAAACATACGTAAAAGCAATCGAATGTCACGAGGTGAAACTCGAACGTGTAACCTACTTGAAGTCTATGGTCCAACTGATTCATGATTGAACTAGATACTCGCTTATGCGAGCCACGGAATCTCTACAGATGCCATTTCTCACAATTTCTTTGCCAATAATTATCAAAATTTACGATAACAGAAGAAATATTGCATTTTCTTGTACGGATGAATGTTTTAGGCTTATTGAGTTATGTTTACTAATTACCCTGTAACTACGAAAGTAAGAGGAATTTTGACGAAATATTTCGTATACGTATTCTCAATTGCCATATGAAGCTCCATGAATTTTTTCATGACTTTGCATTTTTTGCCCTATACCACCATATATAGGGGTTCCGGCCGGCCCCCTTAATGGATAAAGTAGGTAGTGAAGTGGGTGCCAGTGCCAGTGTTGTGGAAGAGGTGGCTGTTCGTCCCACTGATTCTTCTAAGCGAAGGTCCCTGTCAAACTCCCCTGCCCTGGAAGGAGGCATACTGGTAGCCCTAGGGAGGTCAGTGGGGTCTGCCCACGAGCAGTCAACCCCTCAGGTGGTCCTGTTGTGAAATCCCAGGTTGGTCCTGTTGTGAAATCCCAGGTTGCGACAGAACGCCATTGGAAAGGCGTCTCTAAGGAAGTGTCTCGTCTTTTGTTGAGTGGGTTGAACTCTAAGGAGTCGTCCTCCAGGCACCAGTGGTGCTTTGTTGATGAGTCTTGTCCACTGAAAAGGAGGACTGGTAATGTGTTGTCTTCTCCTTTAACTCCTAAGAAGGCCATTGTATTACAAGAGGGCAAACTGACCTTCTTGCACTTCTTGGACAGTACAGAAGGCTTTTCACATGATGACAATGGGTCAGAGGGACAGCATAGTGAAAGGATACCCTCCATAAGATTTGTTCCTCTTTGAGAAAGTCACTCTTTGGGCATCAATCTGATGAGGCTTCACGCAAGAAAAGTTCTGAGGAGTCTGTTGGTACCAAATCTTTATCCTCCTGTGCTCCCTTCTCTAGATGGTTCTTCTATTCTTGAGTCTAGCTCTAAGAAGCGTGCAGCACCTGAGCATCTGTTGGCCCCTGTGCGTACCTCTTGAGCAGAAAGGGACTCAGTCCTGCCTTCTGTATCTTCAGTAATTCAAGAGCACCCATCGGCAGGATCGCCCAATAATATCTGATCTTCCTTTAGTGTTAGAGCGTCCTCTGTCGCATGAGTTAACCTCTTCTTCAAGAGCACCCACTGGCTCAAGAGCTCCCATTGGCACAAGATCTCCCTCTAGTACAGGAGCTCTATTTAGTACAAGAGCACCCATTGGAGCCTGAGCATCCATTGGTTCATGGGCTTACTTTCAGGAGTAATTTCCTGCCTGGATAAAGGTATCAGGATGGTTCCCTGGAATTGGCCTCTCTCCTTTACATTGGGCATTCTTAAAAAGAGAGAACTTTGGTGTTCTTTCACCACCAAAGGAGTGTCTCAGACACAGAGGTCTGCCCATCTGGATATTAAACACCTTTTTCCAGAGAATACAGTGATTCAGGTTGCTTCTGACCTTCAGAAGAAATCAACACAGGACCTTCTTCCTGTCTCACTCAACAAAGCAATCTCGTGAACCCACTCCTAGCTGACATCCTTCTTCCACACTCGCTCGGCCCTTTCATGGCAGGGGAGTCTCTAGATCCTTTCCTACATGAAGGGAAAGAGAACATTTCACTCCTCAAACCATTAGGAAATCCTCCTCCAATATCACCACTAAGAAGTGGGGGCCAGTCCTCCATGCACTTAAGACAAAATTCAAGATGGATACGAATAAGACAGTTTTGTTATCCATCCGTTAGGGGACTGGATGGTGTCCATTGATATGGAAGATGCATACTTCCATATCCCAATTCACCAAGACTCAAAGAAGTTTCTTTGATTTGTTTTCAGAAACAGAGTATATCAATTCAGAGCTCAGTGCTTCAGGCTGTTGACAGCCCCAACAAGTGTTTACCCGCATCTTAGCACACATTGCAAAAGGGCTGCTCCTAGTCGGAATAACAATCTCTCTTTACCTGGGCAATTGGCTTCTTTGGTTGCAGACAGAGAAGTGCATGGAGGGCCTGCAGAAAACTATCATTGGCACAGGAGCTGGGACTTCTGATAAACTTGAGGAAGTCACAGTTAGATCCCTGTCTGTAATTAGTCTATTTGGGAATGAAGATAGACTCGGTGGGTTTTCAGGCTTTTTCATCCCCACTGAGTGGAGTTGTGCCTTCAGAAGGTGGACCATTTTCTAACCCTTCAAGAGTGCTCAGCGAAGGAGTGGATAAGCCTACTGGGCACCCTATCCTCGACAGAACAATTCGTGTCCTTGGGGGGAGACTACACAAGGAATCTCCAGTTCTTCCTAAAGATAAACTGGAACAGGAAAAAATTTCCAGACTTGTGTTCCAGGTGACATCAGAAATAAAAGACGACCTCTCTTGGTGGAGATCAGAAGTCCCTTTGCCCTCTGAGCCCCGACCTAATATTCTATTCAGATGCATCCAATCTAGGTTGGGGAGCTCTCCTGGGAGAAAATGAAGTCTTGGAGACATGGGATACTCGACAGAGTGGCACATCACTTTGAAAGAATTGACTGTTATCCACTAGGGTCTGTTGGAGTTTGCAGACCTGGTCCGCAACAAAGTAGTAACTGTCTACTCAGACCATACAACAGTTCTCTCTTACATCTTTGAAAGAATTGACTGCTATCCACTAGGGTCTGTTGGAGTTTGCAGACCTGGTCCGCAACAAAGTAGTAACTGTCCACTCAGACCATACAAAAGTTCTCTCTTACATCAAGAAACAGGAAGGAAAGCACTTTCTCTCTCTGCTAAGCAGCAAGAGCCCTTCTGTTATGGGCAGATCACACCACACCAGAATTCTAACAAGGTTCATACAGGGGAAATTCAGTGTCCTAGTGGATGAATTAAGCCACAAGAAGAAGGTTCTTCCTACAGAGTAGAAGTTGAATCCATTGTTGTGTCTCGATGTGTGGAGTCTATGGGCCAGACCGATTCTAGACCTATTTGCAATGTCAAAAAACCACCATCTCCCGCTTTACTGCTTGCCAGCCCCAGACCGGCAAGTGTGGGGGACAGACGTGATGCTCACAGATTGGTCAGACAAAGACCTATATGGCTTTCCACCATTCAAGGTGGTGAGAGAGGTCATAAGTAAGTTCAGGTCTAACTGGAACATTTCCACAACCCTCATTGCCCCATTCTGGAAGCACAGGAATGGTTTACGAATCTACTAGAGCTAGTGGACTTTCCAAGAATGTTACCAGACCAGTCTACTCAGATGGTTCTATCAAGGTCTTTCCACTCTGGCCCTGACCGCATACTATCTGTCCGACAGCTCTTACAAACGAAAGGCTTTGCAAGCCAAGCTGCAAGAGCTATTGCTCAATGCAGAAGGAAGTCCGCAAATGAAGTATACCAAGCAAAGTGGACAATCTTTCAATCCTGGTGCAAGGACCATAACATCTTGTCTTCTAAGACATCTATAACGGAAATTGCTGATTTCCTTTTATACTTGAGGATGCCCAGGAACCTGTCCACTTCGACTATCAGGATATAAAGCAATGTTGGGTTCATTGTTTAAACATAGAGGTGTAGATGTGTCAAACAATAAAGACCTGGCAGATCTTATCAGATCCTTTAATACAGAGAAACCTAAAGATCCTAAGACTCTGTCTTGGAACCTGGATGTAGTTCTCAAATGGCTGTGCGAACCACAATTTGAGCCGTTGAATGCAGTTGAGAGACTTAACTAAGAAAACCTTGTTCTTGGTAGCCTTATCCAATGCTAAGAGAGTAAGTGAACTCCACTCAATGGCTAAGAGAGGCGGTTTTGCTCAAGGTAGGTAATGCTGTATGCGCATTAACCTTAGGATATTTGGTGAAGAACAAGACCCCATCCAAGCCGTGGCCTCGTTCTTTCGTCGTTAAAAGTCTTACGGACTTGGTAGGTTTGGAAGACGAAGAGAAGCCTCTTTGTCCAATAGGAGCACTGAAGTTTTATATGCAACACACAGAGAAAATTCGGGGCCCTCCAATATCACCTGTGGTGCTCTGTGAGGAGCCCATCACCTAGCCAAAACAATATGGCACTACCACAAATTTCAAAATTCTAGGTGCTAATGGATACATAAAAACTATAGCTATGTAACTACTTGATAAGTTGCATACATAAAATTGTATTTTTCACAGCTAATAAACCTGAGGTCTTAACAATAGGATAAATCTTCTGGAACCAACTGGAAACTGGTTTAAAACAATCAAAGTTTATAAATGCAAGGAATCTATGGCATCTGGCATCCGATGCGTAACTGAAGTGGAAGCAAGTCAAGAGAGTACACTTGAATCCAGTGATGCATCAGTCATTCTTCCAACCCAGGGTGAAACGTAAAAGGGGCAGCTAGAAGTGGGCAGTCAACATTAAGACTGCAGGTTTGTTAGCTATGAAAAATACAAATTGATTAAAAATTTGTCATTTTTTAGGGAGTTTCAATGAAAAATAATAATAATAATGTCCTTTGGGTTCTTGAACTTTTGCTGTATTTTGGTTTTAATTATAACTTGTAGTCCCTCATCTGTGAATATTTTTTTAAGGATATTTTTATACATATTTAAACCTTCATACTTTTAGTTCTAGTTTAGTTTTCTTAACTGCCATATCTGTTCTGTTCATTAATGAAAGTACATCAGTGTTAGTAACTGCATATGAATGGCCATACTCTGAACCTAGCAATATGCTCATGGCCACAGTTTATGCATGTAGGTTTGCCCTTTTTTTTAACCACCACAAAACAGCACTATTTCCCAGTCATGGCAGCACAGTACTGCATATTTGGAATACTGCCCTGTAATGTGCGAGGAATAAAGAGATTACTTCCTTTTTTGTCCCAATACGTAGTTTGATGTCTACGCTAAGATTATCATAAACCTGTGATATTTGAAGAATTATGCATAATACTATACATAAGATACTCACATCATTGTTTCATTACAAACTTAAAAGTAAAATTAAAGAATTATAAAAAAGATACTTTTATTTACTGTCTCCATCAATATCTAAAACAGCCATGAAACTCTGGAAGACAAAAAATATTGCAATTTTGGATAAGTATAAGAATGCCCTTCTAGAGAGTCTTCAATGTCAACATGTAACCAAGTTGTACACAAATTCTTAGTTTACTATAATTACACAGAACAAGAGATTCATCACAGTTTTACATCTGTCAAAATTCATAAAAATTGATAAAATGAAACATCTAGCCATAACCAGAAACTTCTGATTACATAGTTTATGAAAAACAAGTCAAAACTTAAGGATCTAAGCTAACTAATTATCCATTTATATAAACGCAACTCATTATAGCACTCTACCATATGGCCAAGGAAGAATTTCCAAGAATGGGAAATGCAATTTCTATGAAAATAGTAAGCACAAAAACAAGTCTTAAAAGTATGAAAATAGTGTATGAAAGGGTTACGAAATTAATATCACCAAGGTAAAGAAGCTGATAATAATAAATGGAAGCCAACGTTTGTGCTATAAAGTACAACATCTATTCATATTCCAGCCTTTAACAAAAAATAATAAATCAATTTACAGCTAAAAAATTTCTTCATACCAAAACACTAGAAATCATGCTCCTTCAACCACATTTCAATTGAAGTGTATTAACTGACAATACAACACAAATGAGTATAAGCTAAATATTTAGGTTGCATGTCAAACACCAGTTTTCTTGTCAATAAAGGTTACAAAGTTAAAAAGATGATGATTATCCAGTGTTTGGTGTGCAAACACCTGTTCTTAAGGTATTAAAATACATATAAACGGTGATGGATTTACATAATGCAAAAGTTATGAATGCTACAGGCACTGTGCTTTTAGAAATGCTACCCATTTTAAAAATGGTTTAATGCTATCATATCTGGATAAAGGAGCTAACAAACAAAAATTTAAATCTTTATCATTATTTGTAGCTGTTTGTTCCATCATTTTTACTTTTAAGACTCTTTATTATTTCAGGGAAATATGGCCATCAAATGGGCACCTATCTGCTAATTCCTGTCTACAATACTGAAGCTGGCATAGGAAATGTTTGTTCCATGGACATATGTCTTTGACATTACTTCTTGCCGGAGGAAGACTTTGTGCCTGTGCATGGTGAGTATGGACTTTTAGGCAAATGCAGTGCACAACCAATACAAAGGGTGGTACATTTTCGTTATACTGTTTGTGAACTTTACTTACCAAATAAATATAAAGTTCTGATTTTTATAAACATACTAGTTTTAATGACTTCATTAACAATAGTGAATGGGACAGCAAGTATATTTGGTATCATTATTGCAAAAAGTAAACCGAAGGAAAAAAAAACTTGCAGTGTAGGAAAAAAAATGCATGCCGACACAATCTGTTTATGGTAATGATTGGTTGGTTGGTTGGTTGGTTGGTTTTATAAAGTTTAGGTGTAACACCAAGCACTGGGGCAGCAAAGGCCATTCAGCCCTTAATGGTAATGATGATATATAATAATGAGGCTGGAAATGAAGAACATCTAGTGCTACTGTAAAAGGAGACATTTGGCGACTTCCTACAACCACTGAACTGAAAATTATATACTTAAGATCTAAAAATGTCTGTGGGGAACTTCAATAGTTGAATGAATTGTTGAAAGCTGATGCTGCTGCTAACAATAGCTATTGTTACCCAAATACAGGAATGAATTGACTAACTATTTGTCAGTAATGGACCTACCACTGAGGAGAATGCCCTCTTTCAGAACAGATGACACTTGAAATGAACTTGGATGCACCATGGTAAAAAGAAATTTATTAATCTCACACCAATGAACATTAATTTCTACATGAATAGTCACAATTTCTGCAAGCTAAATTGAGCAAAATATAACTATTAAACCATATCTTTGTTAATTTTAGCATTAAATGTGACACTTCCATTAAGCAATGGTATATTTGATGCATTTGGCACAGAGAGCAAATGAAGACATTTTATAGGGTCTTATGATAAGTATAAAATAAAGAAACCCTTTCCATCATGCTACAGGCCCTTCAAAGGTTTCTTTACAAAGTCCTTCTAACAAGTCTCCAGTAAGAAATTAATTCTGTCAAATGTTACAAAAGTAATTTCAAAACTAATAAATTCCCTTCATATCAAGTAGCCCACATGACATTCAGAAAAGTAAACCACATTATGTATAAGATAAGAAAATGCCACACTCACGAATAGGAACAACAAAGACCATATGATATTTTGCATATACATATACATATATAATATATATGCAAGCAAATAAAACCAGCAAATATATCTGAAGTTAATACTTTTACCTTTTCTAAATTTGATATCAATTAAGTACACACACACATAAAAAAAAAACATTAAGACATAATTATAGCATATGCCAAAATTATACCACAGTTTATGAGCACTACTGTATTTCCTTCAGAAATTCTAACAGTATCGGAATAGTTTCAAGCTGATGAGAAAATCATTTTATGAAAATACGGCTGGAAAAAATAGATGCTGATACTATACAACTACCAATTATATTACATGCCTTTGTAAAAAGATAAAGACATTTAAAAGAATAATAAAATATATCTGCAGGAACTAGCAAACATTTTTTACACTACTTACAAATAGTATGAGTCCAAAATATCCACCTAATAAGGTAAAAGTAGTGATAGGGCATGACTCTGAAACACTAATTATGTACAAATTGTAGTTACATAAAAATATATCTCTAGTGTACTTTATTAAGTAACTATGGTTTTATATAATACATTTACTTCACCCTAATCAGTGTTTCCTTTCAAAATTTGTTCAATAACCAATAGTATTGAAATAAAAATTCTAGGAAATACCAGCGAGAGTGAAATGGAAGGTAAGATAAAGATCAAGAACAAGAATCTTTGGTTGAATAGTAACAGGAACCTTTTAAAACACTTTTCCCTCAGCAAAGTAGTATTATATGCACATACATTACATTATACAAAAACTGTTTCAGAATGAAATAAAGTTCATAATAAAGCATTGAATCAAAGTTAGCTACTAAAATTACATTAGCATTAATGTGATGTCATCTTATCTAAACAAAGCAAGCATTAGCTGCAGATATTTTTATCTCTTTTGTATCTGTAAAGGACTAAATCGTACATATTGAAAAAACTCACTGTTACTTATGTAAACAGGTATATGTATTTCATTACATGAAGACATCTTAACACCAATGAACTAAAATTCTATGTACATACTGTACTCTATGCCTCATATAACATGTAATATCCATATCACAATTTCTAAAAGGATTCATGTAGTTTATTTCCATAAAAGGTTTCATATAGTATATTTTCAAAGGGTTGTGATTCAAATACTGCCATTTTAATGCTTACCTAACATGAGTCTTAGATGTGAAGATAATGCCCAACCTAAAGTATACAATTCCCTTTGAGCAACTGTTAATACTGAAATCAGGGACAAAATATCCTCAAAGAACAGAAATCATAATGGAGTGGAGCATCAAAACATATCTTACTTCAACTTTTTCCATTGATATCAACTTCAAATAATGTTTGATCTTATAAATATTAAAATTAAGAAAGAAAAACTTTGTGGCTGGAAAGATGTGCAAAATTACAGTCTACAGATACAGGAAAATTTCTTGAAAGCCTGTTATTACTCACTGTTACTCATCAATCATGCATTAGGTTATAAACCATTCAACCTCTAAGCTTCAAACATGTCAATAATCTTACATCATTGAAACAGAAATGAAAGGCTTAAAAACACACTGGGTATTTCAAAATTAAATGGGCAATTTGATACTTATCGTGAGACATATCTTGAAAAAAAATAGTACCTGTAAACTACTACAGCCTTGAAGGATAAAGTACAAAAAACTGCAAGAGGGCTGATCCTGAAGCATCAAGTTGGATGACTCATTGGGAAATTCCAATACTGTTTGCCTAACAAGACTAACAATTAGCACCTGGGCCAGGGAATCTTGATATCAAACTGTCCGTCGGTTGGCGACACGTCAAATTGTCATAGGGTCAGGAGCACTTGCTACCAAATACATGGCAATTTTACTGTTAAATTTCAACCAAACTCTCCCACTTGCATACAAATTCCCTTAAATGTGTTTAATCTGTTTCCTGTTTCTGTCTCAATTATGATGGATGGTCAACAATAGTAGTACTGGGAGGTGGAAAATGCAAAAATACTATTTTTTACATCTATCTGATTTAAACACACCTCAAAATACTTCTAGGCTGTTCCATACCTCAAGTTGTATATGCGGTTACTAAATACCTAATTCCATCAGGGCAATTTATCTGCAGTCCCAAACCAGCATCAGTTTTTTCTGGCAGCACATAATTCAGCTCTACAGCTTGTAGGGTTTTATCCTCAAACTACTTTATCCTGCATGATGCTTTTGTCATGCACTTAATGGGCAATATTCAAGCTTTAGAAGCGCTTCTCTCTCAAGTAACCCACCCTTTACATATGTACTCTCCCTGGCTTTCAAGAAAAAGAATAACATTTACAGATAAAGGAAGTGGAAATATCAGCAACTAATTAACTTGCTTAGGTTCAAGACAAAAGACTGATCATCAATGAAGAGGTTGCAAGCCAAAAGCTATAATTAAACTGATAAAAACAAGGAAAACATACTAAAAAGAAGAACCTAACTCTACAGAATACCACATTTAGGACTCTATTACAAAGAAAAATGTTTCAAAGCATTATTTGACTTAATATAGCACCAAAACAAAAAAGATAGCATGAATTCATTTATTAAAACGTTATTGCTCAATTATGACAGCACATGACATCAAAGGTTCCAACAGAAAACAATACAACCTCAACATGTAAGGTGAAAAGAATATGATGATGTGCCTTTAAAATATTGCATAAAGGAACAATAAGCTTAACTATGGTAAACATTATACTAATTTACTTCCAGAATGGATTATAAAGATTTAAATATTTTATCTTTAAAAAATTCCAGGGTCATAAACTTTAACTATTCTTGGTTACTAGGGAGCTGTAAATAAGGACACTACACATTTACATATTTACCTTGACAGCTGAAAGTGATGCTGTAACTCAACAGAATCAGGAAGCTGTATAATATTTACCTTCAACGATGCAGTACCTCAGCAATTCTTGTCAACCTTTCATGACTGACACTGACTATTAATTTGAAGCTTGTCACAGTCTTTAATAAGAGTTGGAGATTCTCAAGTTTAATACTTTGAAATGAAAGTTTCTACAATTTCTGTACCAAACTATATATGAATTGATTTTCAATATTCCATAAACATTTAATGAGACACACCAACATTGGACGGATATCTTTCATATCTGACTTGTTCAAAGTCAAAAGTGTCCTCCATAAACATCTACAATATAGAAGAATTACAACAGACCTAAGTATTTTGGAAATACTATGTCCTTAACATTTATGAAATATCAAATAACATTTTGCAGAGATATTTTGGAGCTATCATGACTATTTTGTGGGGTTTTAAGGTGATCCGAATCTTCTAAAATAACCAATTCAATTTTGCCATCTTCATTATTATTTTGCTGATTTCGATCATTATTTTCATTGACTTGATCAGTGCTACCAGTTCTATTATTTAAAGATTGTGAAGGATTTTTGTCCTTGTCTGATGAAGATACTAACTCTGGATTATGAGTATTCAAAATATCTACTGGTAAGTTATTTTGCACTTCTTTTGCCTGGTTAACAATGTTTGATGATGTAGAATTACTATTAGAATTTGTATTGTTCTGTGGTAACAAGATATTAGAAACAGGTGAAATATGACTCATTTCCGAGATTTTTGCTGGAGATGTTACCTTCTTTAAGCTATTTTGTTGCTGATCTGCAATTTTTTTACTTGCTATATTATCTGCTTGACTACCAGATTTGGTACTGGTAGTTTGCTGTGATTCTGCACTTGTAGCTGGTGAAGCCTGGGTTGGTGGATTTTTTAATTTTGGTGGTATATTTCCTAAATGCCACTCTCTACGGAGACGAGCTAGTATACTAGGAGCATCATCAGTATCTAGTAAACTCTGGCTTCCAGGAACAGGTGCAGAGTTCCTGTTAACCTGGCCAGCACTAGAATTGGCACGTCGAACAAGAATTGCTGCATTCTGTCTGTTACTAGTACGGACACTGTTACATTTCCTGCATGCAACAGTCGGGTGGTGCGGATTACGACACATTGGTGGCCGTGGTAAGGGCATATCACTGGCAAGCTTAGGAGAAAGAGGTGGACTAGTAAGCATTGCAGCACCCTGCTCGGCAGGATGAGACAGTGCAGGTAATGACTGCATTCCAGAGGCTCCGGCTTGCTGAATTAACAGTTCATGACGACCATGATATGGAGGAGGATCACAGTTCAGGTGGTCAACTGGCTGTAAGGCAGATGAAGCATCACGACAAATCTTGGAGTGAGATTGCTGGCCACAAAGTGAGAAATCTTTTCTTTGAGATGCTGGAGTTTGATTCATAGTTTCCATACAGTAAGATCGGAGAGATTCAGAGGGTTGGGTATGATAAGAACCATGAGTTGAGGAGGGGGAATCCAGCCCCCCCACTCCAAGACCCATAAGAGGCAAATCAATATTGGGGTGTCTAGTAGAAGGGATGAGAGAGGAGTGTGGTTCTACACACGCCAGTAGTGACTTGGAAAGCGTGCCTTCTCCAGCTGCAAAGCCAGGATGAGCCAGTCCTGGAAAACACACCACACCCAGCTGCAATGAAACACCTGCATGTCACCAATAAAGCATTGACAGTCAGAGGAGAAAATGGCCATGAAGTGAATTGCAGAACATACGAATAAATTACAGATACCTGTACTACAATACTATTGACCTCACTGAAACACTAACCCTTATATTAACTACGAGTAATTAAAAAATTGCAGACCAAGTCCCATCAAGGTGTAAATAATCAAAGTTTAATTTCTTCAGTCTTTGCATGAATAGCATACAGCCTAATCGCTGAAATAATTTTCTCTAATTTTTTCAGTCTGTACATAAAGAACCTTTAACCTAACTTCTTTGATTAACCTTCTATTCAACCCATGACCAATGTGCCTTAAATAATCATTTTTTTAAATGGTATAAATACTCACAAACAACAAAACACAAGCTACCCCTCATTATGGAATCCTAAGAATATTTATAATTTATCTGGAAACAATACCTAACAACTTTAAAAACACACAATATTCAAAATAATCTTATGAAGTTTTCAATAGTTTTAGTTAAAATACAACAAATTATATATACAGAGCCTAAATCTAGCTTTACTAACTTTGTGACTCCTTCAGTATTCTAAACTGATAGACCTATAAGAACAAATCCACTTATGGCCAGAAAAGTATTTGAAACTACAGGAGATATTGAAGAATCAAACGAAAGCTCTGTTAAAAGTGATGAAAGCAAGGAAAATAAGTAACACTCTAATACAGAAAACTGTTAAACCATATAAAACAATGCAAGTAAAGGTCTGAAATAAATTTTAAATGTCATTTCTATTCTTCCTAGGATACACACCTAAGCTTTCAGAAATGGAGTTAAGCATGCCTTGCACAAGTAACTCCACTTATGAAAACGTCAGTTTGTATTCCCATCAGAACAAAAATCAAATATACTGTACAGTAAAAGTGTGATATATTCATAAGTATTTGTAGTATTAATAATCAAAGCTTCGCCCTTCTAGGTTCTACAGAGTATATTAGCCTAAATTCAGACTTTCAGTGGGTGATTATCTAAATACACAAGTATATTTCAAGGCTCGAATGTGGATCTAATTTTTTCAGTTTTGGACTGACATGACATTCTTGGCCATACACTGGTTGAGTTTTAACTTGCTTCAAAGATGAAAGTATTTCACCATATGATTGCAAAGCAAGAATAGTCAGGTATCTATTCTGTAACTTATCTAGCCATAAGTAACCACCAGTTGGGACTTTCAGAAGTTATGATATTAACAACACATCAAATCAGCAGCTACAACCAGATGCCACCTTCACAGATTTCTAGACTGGTTCCTTTATTGTAACCATTAACTAGTCAAAGTGACTTGACCAAATTTAGTCAGTCATCATAGCCATACCTAAAAACTTTGTCCCTCCTATGAGGTAAAATCTTATCATTTCTGATACTCTTAGGATTCCCACTACTTTACTGTATTTAGAGATTTAATAACAACATTTTTAGACAAAATTCAAGGGCGTTTCTCCAACAATCTGCTGGGTACATTTATAAACTTACAATGACAGGTAAATACAAATAATTGAAGGGGGCTGACATTACCTACCTAGATTCTGAAGAGCCGACTACAATTTCTAGTCAGTTTGCCTCTCATACCAGTGAATAGAGAAATTCCAGTAAGGAAATAACTTTTATTTTCATGTTTACTTCTTGCCAAATATGGTTGAGAAGACTAATCTACAAAAACTTGCAATTCAGGGGAATGCATATTCTTAAACATTAAACTCTAAGGATTAATAATACAGATTTAAATAATGAATTATGCTTAAAAAGAGGATTAAGTAAGTGAAACTGATACTCACAGTGCTCAAGGTTTCATTAGTTCCAAGCCAAACTTTATAAAAAAGCAGCTCTTTTAACAAATATAAGAATTTTATATGTAGTTTGTATTTTTTTCTAGGATACAGACTACACTTTTATAAATGGAGTTAGTACTCACTCTCAACTCAAAAATCCTAATGCCTAAGCCTACGGCCTGACCCGACCTCATGAAGTCCCCTTCTTCCACTGTGTGAATCGGCCTCTGCAGCCAGTCTAACATACTTGCTTGGGAATAGATCAACTATCAGAGGGGGCAGATGAGGTGGATAAATACTACCCTTATGAAAAAGTAGGTTTGTATCCTTGGAAAATACAAATATAGTGAGCCCCTGTTTTCGCATTCTCCGGATTCACGGACTCACACATTCGCGGATCTCTCTGGAACATATACCCCCATTATCCGTGGGAAATTCATCTATTCGCAGTATTTTTCTATGGGAAATATCCACAAATTCCTGGTTTTTTAATCAATATCATCATAAATGCACTGTTTGTGATAAAACTATTAAAAAAACCAAGTGTAAAAATTTTAGTGGGTTTTTCTTGAGTTTCAACTAACAAAATAGGCCATTTTAAGTATCTTTATTGGGGTTCCAACTATTCACGGGTTCTAACTATTCACGGGGGTCTGGTACACATCTCCCGCAAATAAGGGGGGACCACTGTAATACAATTTAAATTTATTATTTATTATCATGGGAATACAAACCTACAATTTCATAATGGGGACTTACTCTGTGGGAGGACAATCAGCCCCTACTAACCTGGATGGGCATGCCCCATGTACACACAGGCCTAGACACTACCCAACTACTGACAACCTCCTGTACTCACCAGTCCTTTTCAATATCTTGGTTGGTACTCTGAAGTCCCTGTGACAGAGCTTGTCCACCCAACATATGAGGGGGTAGGGTTCTACACCTTAGACACGGGGTGTGACTAAGGGGTCCAGGGTGTACACTATGCAGCAAAACGCATGCAACTTTTTTTATTTTTGTACTGGACAAGCGTTGTTCTCAAGTAACCACTCAGTATTAAATCTTATTTGTTCATATACAAAACAAACCTTTGGTCTTAACATTAGGATAATCTTATAGCGCCAGCTGGAAATCCAATAAAATGAATAAAAAAAAACTAGTGAGATCCAGGGACTATTGGCATCTGTACTTGCTCACAGGGTATTTGGGAGCTCCCACAATGCCTTGGACAACCCGTGTGCTCATCAGTTACTTTCTTACCACCTTTCAGAGAGGACATGATTACTCTCTATCTTTTTAAAGCTGGTTTAGTTTGCCCATTTTCCTATCTTTTCTCTGGGTGTGTGATCCTGTAGGTTTGTATAAGTTGTGAGAGATCAAAGAGAATTTTGCCTCGCCAACAAAGCTTCTTCGGGATCTTGCAAGAAACAAAGGAATGCCCTGGGGCAAGTGGGTTTCCTTGTTTGAAATTTTTATTTTCAGTGTCTACGGATCCTCCCCCAACATGCAGTAGGTGCAGTTACTGATCCATGTTCAATTTGTCGTTGTTGGTCAGTGGAACAATGAAAAAGTTTTATGAGAATGGCCTGTACAAGAGAAATGAGACGCCACCATCTTTGGATGACCAAGCGTCTTAAGCCTCTTTTGTTCCGACTCTGCATCATGCTGTTCCATATGTTTCATCACTTGGATTTGATGCTTCCCATACCCCTTCGGTTTCTTCTAATGAGTCGTTGTTGGAAGCATCAGGAAGGGTTTTGGGTATATTTTGTACCTAATTATGCTCCTTCCTTCCCTTTGGGGAGAGGGGGAGCATCGCCATCTTTGTCATATGTTTCAGCCCCCGATACACAGAGGATGGAGGGAATGTGTATGGCCTTAGGCCTATCAGGGGTACCAATCTCAGATGGATTGTTGTCTTACTATATGAAATCACACTTCCCTCCGCGTCTTCCGACTATGAAGTGTCCCTCCCCTCCTCCTTGTCTGCAGTTTATGGGGGCGAATGCTAAGACAGCTGCAGTGGCACATATGATTCCAATGCCACAGAATTTGGGAATTAACTTTGCAGGCCCTACAGGGATTCCAACAGTTTCTACACAGCGTCTTCCATCAAGCACAGTGACATCACAGCCTCCTTCCACTCTCACATCTTTGGTGCCGACAGATGCAACTACATTTTCACACCTGCATGTGGAGTGTGGGTCCGTAGCCGAAGAAGCCAGGAAACGAGAACACATGAAACCTTGAGTTCCCGGCCACACATGTTGGCGAGGTTGAGACGACGCAGAGGAAGCCATAATAACACAAGCGCACACACACACAGACAAGCAAAATAGCGAAAATGGGCAAAAAAACCGGGTAAATGGCCAAGAGTAAGCAACCGCAACTATCACCCAGGCGGTCAAGAAAAAGACGAAACGCGGTAGCGTGGGTGCGCGGTCTTTGACCAGTTTTCACCTGAGATACACATGCTTTGCCAGATCTCACAGATTCCTTGCTTTTCAATCTACGATTGTTTAACCGGATCCAGCTAGGCGCTAGAAAATTATCCTATTATTAAGACCAAAGGTTTGTTCGCGTATGAACAAAAGTCCAATAATGCAGCATTGGTAACCCCGCCAAATACACAGAGAAGTGGTGGTTCGGCCTGGGACCAGTAGATCAAGGTCAACTTCCCCAACAGCCACTGTGGACAATAGTAGAAACCGTGATGACATACATTCTACTTCAAGGGAGCCATCATCCTAGAGGAATAGATGGTGTTCTCGCTCTAGATCAAGGAGCATTGAAAGGTTTAGACATTCACATTCTCCTGGTGGCTATTCAAGAACCAGCCAGCAACAGCCATCAGAGTACATAGGTGCCGTGGTTGTAGGATTGGGCGATCATGAATCCCATGGACATTTGTCCGCTGATAGGAGTGAGCTACCTTCATCGGTGGCTGAACAGAATTTTTGGAAGCAGAAAAAGGGGAGAATCTGGAGTTTCTGGCTCCCTATGCAGAGGTGATTTACTTAATTTCATATTTACCATAATTAAAAATGACTTGTGTTAATATTTTTATAATGATCTGGCTGATATTTTGATAGAAAAATATAGCATTTCTACTTTAAAACCAAGCTTAGTGAACTGTATCTTTTGTTGAGTAGAATTGCAAAATGTTTCGTCATTGCAACTTAGCGTCATTTGGAATGTGAAGGTAAGAGTTGCCAGTTAGTGACTTTCAGATAAAAATAACTTAAATTGGATCACAAGACTTTTACTGAATGCTGTACATGTCTAGGGACTTGTGGGCTAAGTCTCTCGCATAGAAGGGTGTGAACATGGTTTAGCACTTCCATACTCCTGCCCTCATACCTGTAGGAGGGAGTGGTTCCTTCTGTATGCCACATAAGGGGGAATGGCCCTGATGTCATTGGCTTTTATCTTTCCTGGAGACTGGTGTGTTCTTGTTAGGAGTTGTAGGCCCTTGTATGACTTCCTTCTTTGTTCTGCCCATACTAACACAAAACCTCTTGCACCTGGGTCTCAGTGGTGCCATCCTTTTTAGATACTGGTTTAGGGCTCTCACTGGACAAAGCAATAGCACTGTCTCCCCTCCCCCCCCCCCTCCATGAAGTCCTTCACAGAAGGGATGCAAGAAACCTTCGAATCTAAGGCCTGGGGCTGAGGGGCCTCGAGTCATTGCCACAAACTCAGGCATAAACTTCTGGGACAAGAGACTGTACAGCTCCCCATCCCTCTTGGCAGAGGAAAATGCCAGAAGGAATAGGGTCTTGAGGGTAAGGTTCCTGTCTGAAGCCTGCCAAAGGGGTTTATAGGGGGGCTCCCCATGTGGGGGACTCCTCTCTCTTGGAGGCAATTCTTATGGAACCCACTTAGGATGATGGCTGACAACTACCAAGGCTTGGAGAGGTTGATGCCCCTCAGCCCAAAGACCTCAGTGAGGGCTGCCCTGCAGCTATAGATGGCCATTACCAACAGGGTCTTTCCATGCCTCATGAAGAATAAAGACGAGGAAGTCTACAATGTTCTTCAAAGATGTCTTAAGGGGATTGAGGCCCCTCTGACAACGCCTACAACAGCAGTATTCTGTCAAATTCTCTGGTAGACCCCGATCAAAGAGGGTCTGAAGGTATCTGTAATGACTGCTGAAGAGTCTCTAGAAAATTTCTTCTTTCGGAGGAATTGCTGGATAGTCTCCAACCATGAAGCAAGAGGGCAGCTACATTCCAATAGCATTTTTCGTTGTACTTCTGCACCATAAGATTGAGCGGTTGGGCAACTTTTGGGTCTTTCACCATCAGGTCAGCATACCATTCACCTTGTGGCCACAGGGGAGCCACCAGGGTCATCAGTAGAATCTGGGACTTGTAGAATCTGTGTAGTACCCTTTTCAGTTGAATGAATGGAAGGAGGGTGCACATGTCCATGTTGTCCCCTGAATGTTGGAAGGCATCCTGCATCATTGCCTTCTGGTCTGGTATCAGGGAAAAGCACACTGGTAACTTCACATTTGCGGCTATCACAAACACATCAATCGTGATGCCCTGCCACAGATCTAGAAGGCTGTTTAAGAGTCTTTGCTTCAGGTACCACTGCATCCCAACAAAGTGATCCTTCCTGCTTAGTAGGTCAGCCACTGTTTCTGTTTCCTAGCATGACCTGGCCATCAGGCCCAGTCCTGTGAGGCTGTCCACTCATGCATCACTACTGCCAACTTGCATACGGTAGGAGAGACCGTTCTGCCCTGTTTGTGGACAAGCACTGTCACATTGTCGCTCATCACAACCACCATGTGACCCTGGAGGTAGTGTTTGAAGTGTTGGATAACCAACCATGCTGCTCTCATCTCCCAGATGTTTGTGTGTTCTGCTCTCTCCTTGGGGCTTACATCCCCAAAGTGCACCCTCCATTGAGGTGTGCCCCCCCAACCTTTTTGGGATGTGTTGGAGAATACCAACATCTCTGGCAGCAGCTTGCTGAATGGGACTCTCAATGTCAGGTTGGCCGAGTCCCTCCACCAATCTAGATCTTCCGTTACCTCCTCCATTAACTTGCTATCCTTTCTTTTGAAGGGAAGGCTCTTACTAACTTTGTACCAAGTGTCCTTCCCAGGTACTTGACACGGGTCTTCAGTTCCAACTCAGACTTGCGAAGATTCACCATGACGCAGTGTCCAGCATAAGTCCAAGACCATGTCCCTCTCCCTTTCTCTACTTCCTCTTGTGGGTCCAAAGGGTAGCCTGTACCCGATGTAGAACTGGCACTGTTCATGAGTCTGCTTCTCACTTTGATCCTCCTCTTTTTCTCTGATTTGTTTCTCCAGCTATGGGGGGGCTGGAAAGACCAAATGGTCCAAGGGGCCACATTCGCACTTCTGGTGGGGGCCGCTGCTGAAAGCATGCTGTCTTTACCTGGGGCTTGAGAATGAACACCTTCCACTGGAATTTCTCTGCCTTCCCAGTAGGATGTCTCTACCAGCACTCTGTCTTGGTTGGTGGGAAACTTGTGAGGAAAAGGCCTGAGAGAACTGGGTGTCCCTCAGTTCCTCTTTCCTGACCTTTATGATCTTCTGCAGTCTTTCGAGTGGGGAAAGTTGGCCAAGTAGTTCTGAAGCTGGCTATTCTGCATGAATAGCCAACTCCTGCAAAATGTACCTCTGCACATGGGAGGAAATCTTTCTGACATCTGAGGATGAGTTCCCCCTGATACATGATGTAGGAGATTGCCTTTTTTGACTAGCCTAAGTACATCATAAAGGCAGGCCATCTTTCTGGCTGGACTGCATTCTTAATCTCTGCCAACCATGCCAAATGGCATTTCTCAAACCATAAGATGGCTCAAAATTGTTCTGGCTAGTCTGAACTCTATGGTGGAGGCCTCTGCACTGCTGAATTTCACTTACTACTTCTTGAATCATTCGAGCATAACATTATTCCTCAACCTGCAGATGGAGAGTTAGATGCAGGAGGGAGAGGTCTAGGGAGGCTGGAACCAAAGTAGCCATTTTTCACACTGGGGCTGACAAAGGATGCTCAACAACACAGAGAAAAAAACACAGAAGAGACCTCCTTCCCCAAAAAAACACACTGCACTTCACAATCAGCACGAAATGTCTACAGGAAGGAAAATAAGCACAATCAGCAATGCAATAAAAGTACACATAAAACAAATTTCACACACCTGTTGCAAAGAAAAACTTGGCAATAAAAATGGGAGAGTTGAAGACAAACTGGATGCACCCATGGCTGAGAACACAGTGGAATTGAAATACAGAATTTAGACCAACAGCAACCGCCGGGACCTATGAGGTCATTCAGCAGTGAAACAACTGTCAGAGAAGATGGGAGAGATAATATGAATGGGGGTACAGTAAAAGGCATGAAAGATGTTGCAGCTAATTTCCAAAAGGATGCTGCATAGAACCTATGTAATTACTTACAGTGCACCACACAAGTGCCCTGACAGCACTAACCCCCCTATGAGTGAGATCACAGTGGAAGATGGAGACTTCAAAAGATCTGGTCAGGCCATAAGTCTAGGTGTTAGGATTTTGTTTTGAGTCAAAACAGCCAAAGAGCACCTTGCATGAGTAACTCTATTTATGAAAGCATAGAGTTGTATTCCTGTCAGAACAAATTACATTTTTGCCCTAGTTTAACAAACTACATGCAAATTTGATGCATTATTTTGCAATCACATATATCTTCAAAACCAGGCACCAATGAACTAAAAGCAATTATTCACTTAAAACTATTTATCTTTGTACTTTCCTGGTGATATAATCACAGCTTTTTGCTGACCTGACCATATTTCACATCAATTAGCTACATTTCTTTAACTAATAAAATGTCACCAAACAATCAGCTTCTGTTGCCAAACTATATGAGAGAGAGAGAGAGAGAGAGAGAGAGAGAGAGAGAGAGAGAGAGAGAGAGAGAGAGAGAGAGAGAGAGAGAGAGAGAGAGAGAGAGAGAGAGAATTTAACAATTTAAAATAAAAAATATTAAATGATGTACTTACTTTTCCCAAGACTCCATCTTCTTTGTCTACCAGAAGGTCGTCATTCAAGTCAGGCAAAGTAGCAGAGGAATGAGCGGCACCTCCAAAATTATCAGTTTGGAGGAATCGGTAATCTTTGCTCTGGCACAAATAACCACTGGTATGCCTTTCCTGACCTGCAATACCGTGGAAAGCTAATATACATATTATTTAACCCAAAAAGGAATTGTCTAAAATAAAACGGCTTATTATGATAAAAATTGTGCCAACAATTATTACTAACAAACCTTTAAAGGTCCCTTCAAAATCTGACATTCACATTACTAAAAGCATTTTTGAAGTGATTACTATAAACCAAATGAAAGTATTTTAGTCAACCACAAATTATAACCAAATTTACACATAAAGTTGTTAACAACATTTTACACAAGAAGTCTTACTACTGAGTTAATCATCACTTACAAACAGTAAAAGTGACAACGTCTTTACATCACAATGGAACTTGTATAAATAGACATGCTTTCACATTCCTAAAGGACTACTTTTCTTAGGTCACAAAAAATGAATGGGTATGAGGAACTACATTATAGTTGATCCTCATTAAATGTGAAGGTTTGGTTCCAGCACTACAGTTACATATCTCTTGTAGAATACAGTATTTATACTTACCAAATCACACATATTCTATAAAAACAAATGCTGTTTATATGTTTTGTTTACGATATATTCTACATGATGATAACACATCTTCACCTTTAGTAATACTGGGACCACTGCAGACTAAGCTGCGTCAGCAATGTTGCAACAATGCCATATTTTTTTATATTCTACCCTTGAAAATTACTTTAATTCTATTTTTATTTCTGATGACCTGGAAGAGACAGTGGTTAAATACACAAGAGAGTACACTGCTCCATCTTGTATTCACCTAATACCAAACTTTTATACCTCTCCTATGTAGGTACTACCTTCACAAAAACTATCGCGTATCGGTTCTTCTTTGAGAGCGTATACATCACAGTAAACCACCAGTTTCAACCATTCTCCATTCATTTGCTTTCAATACCCACACTTCATTTCCATAAAATGGAGTTAATAAAACAATCCTTCATACTTACCTGCTTTGTCTTACATAGGCAAATAAGTCTTCCCAATTTACAGCACACATCCTAACATCTTTCTTGCCTCAACTATACTGGCATTCATCACATTTCCTACCAAATATTTAAACAAATCAACCACTTCTATTCCTCCACATTCCATATTAACATTCACTCTCAAATGCCTCCTTTTTCTTCACTATTCTGAAACAATTCCTCACTCCATTCACAACTCATTTTCTCATCCCAAATCTTTGCATTTACATCTATCCAACCACTGACTTCTCACATCACTCCTTCTATCATGATATTCAACTGAGGCATAACACCCTGGTCTCAAACTCACTTCTCCACTAAATTAGTCACTCTCCAACTTACATACTCTATAACAGTTTTTCCCTTTACTTTCAAGATTTCTCACAAAGCTGGTTCATAAAATGATCCGAATCACACAATGTTCTTGTATAAAACTACACTGTTCTTCTGTTAATCTTTCTGTTATCTATCATTTTGCTGTTTTCAGAAAATTTTAAAGGTAAGGTCGAAGTTCCTACATGTTTGGTCTTGTGACTTTAGGTTGATAGCCTGATATAGACCTGAAATTCCACATTAACCTGTTGGTATGAAGGACAATTCTTGGTCCTTCTTTCATTTGCAGGCAACCTGTCCAATGAAACAGTACGGATAATGTCAGGCAACTCCACAGTGGTGTACCTCAAGATGAAGGCAGTATAAAATCTCCAGTGATGTGCTCTCACTTTGGAAATTCGTAAGTAGACATAGGAATAAAATGTGACACTGATTCCCATACATGTTCTAGAGTTAGAGAACTTGGTGGGTGATTCCTTCAGCAGTTGGGTCTTAGCTCTACCAAAAGATGACCTTTTTCTGGTAAATGTGTAACATTCCAAAGGCCATCAAACTACGGTTCCACTTTCTGGGACTATGCAATGTGAAAAACAGTGCATTCATCTCCTAGATGATCTGGAGGTATTGCCTTCCTGCCATTTAAACAGTTGGCTATTATCATGTCTGAAAAGTGTTCCAACATCCCTTATGATTTGTTTGACCACTTTGACAACCTCATTTTCTTCAGTTCATTGGAACTGCAGACTCATTAACATAAACACACGGAGACGATACGTATAGTGTTGGCTCATCAAGACAGGCAGCTTAAGTCATCATGAACCTAAGTAAACACTATATTTCCATGCTACTAGATGAGTTTTCAGCATATCTTTAAAAGATACAGATCTGCTCCAGCTCCAGCAAAAGTGATTGAGAGCAGAGTTGTATAACTTGGCTCTCCTAGTAAGCTGCACTGGATTTGTTAGAATTAGAAAGGGAGGTTCAACTGAAATCTCTGAAAACACATTGCAAGATGTATGTCTAGTCTTCAAATATCTTGGATTATGAGCCTCAAGAACAAGCATTTTCAAAAATTTACCCTTCACTCTCCTCTCACTCAATTCTACAATTTGTAATTGAACTCTAAGCTCTTTTCAGCATGATATTCCACACTGAAGACAGGAAGAATGACTGTTTGCCATACATAGGCTTGCTTACAAAAACAGTCAATCTTCTCCTAGCTTCAAACGACTCCACAATCTTACAATGACCGCTGCCATAGACACAGTTACAGATTTGGATTAATCTCTTGAAAGGTTGAGTTTCACATCAAAGGGAGCAAGCGTTTTTTGTTGGCCACCAGCACATGTAAGTCTGTGGTCTCAAAGGAAATCATCTCCCAGTTGAGACACGTAATCCTCAAGCATATGAAGAAAATGTCTAATTATATGCATCCTAAGTTAGAGTTGGAGGCATGAATTTGGGGATTTCTCCATTGCTTTTGCTTTTGAATGGAATATGGATGTTAATTCTTCATTGGTATAGATTCCTGGAATCTCCATCTGCATTTTAATTAAGGTTCATCAGTTTTTAGGAGGGAGGCATTTATTCTCCTCCTCATAACCCATATTCCATTCCTTCAATACAGAGCACTTTGGAGCCTGACACCTACACCTTGTAGATGAATTTGATGTATTCTGACAAGCTCAATTAGTAAATGAAACTATTACACAAGATTCAGGTCCAATTCATGACCCCTTGTTAGTATAAAAACCCATTTTTCAACTCACTAAACTCAGAAAACTGTATAATTTGGAAACCTAGTTTACTCTTATTTTGATACAAGACCCATGCTGCCCACCTAAATACAAAGAAAGACAAACTATCATCAGAGGTGCTGACTATCTAAAATGAGCTGCTAACTGCAGAATAGGCAATTGTAAACACCTGGGTTTGCTCTAAAAAATTGTTAAAAATAAGAAGTAAAGTTTGCAAAGACAAGCATGAATTTTATATCTACTTTGAAAATAGCCTAGGCTATTAAATAAGTGGCTCTCTCTCTCTCTCTCTCTCTCTCTCTCAGACATTGTCAAATTTAAGTAACCATTATCCCTCCTCCATATTACCTCCCCGTTACATTTGACATCTCCTTACACTCACAACACCAACACTAAATTGCTTTCCGCAACGCCCAAAGATGCTCGGATGCAGGCCCCCTGGATCTTGTTTGAGGACCCTCATACATTCTCTCAGTTACATTGCCATTCACTTCTTCCAAACCACTCTCATTCAAATTCCCATTATGTCCCTCACCACTATCCTCCCAATCTCATTCACTACTTCATCGACATTAAGCTCTGGTCCCAACATTTCCCCTATTTCTGCTACCAAACCACTCAGTTCATCCATACTTCTGTCAAACTCTTGCAAAGATTTATCCACACTTTCAACTACCTTCTTACTACTAGGTTCCCTTCCCACTGAAGTTTCATTTATCCCTGTTACTTCAAACCCACATACACTATAACTATCATTCATTCCCTCAAAGTCATCCGTATTACACGCTTTATCAACTCTTCGCACCCTACTACCAATACCTTTGCCAAGCCGTTCACCCTTCTTCCTTCCACTTCCTTTCTCTACACTCTTCTGCTTCTTCCATACTCAACCAACACTACCTGTCGATCTCCCAGACTGATTTGTTCACTACACTCGACTCATACTTATTCACCCTTAACAATTCACTCATCGCATTCTCCCAAACATACTGTTGCACATTAGAGGACCCACCCAACTGAATCTCCTTAACACCTCCTTTCCCGAATTCCCAGCCTGACTCATCCTCTTTTGCCTACACACACTTGCCACATGACCTTTCATTCCACATTCAGCACACTTCGCACACTGTTCTTTACATTTCCTAGCATAATGCCCATTCTTTCCACAGTTGCTGAAAACCACATTCATACGGGTACCCCGACATCCACTAGCTATAAGCCCTATCTGTCCACACCTGTAACATTTAATATAAATATCCCTATCTTTCTTAAACTCACTCACTAAATGGCCCGTTTGCCCACACCCGAAACATGCTCCCAACACCCACCGACACTCACTCTTCTTTTGTCCTGGCTTCCCACATCTATAACACTACTGCCCTCGCTCACAGCTAACTGACCCTAACCTTCCAACACTCGCACTCCTCTCTCTCGCAGGTTTCACCATACTTACATTACTTGCTCTAATGCTCCTGTCAACCACTCGCTCTGCCATTCGCCTCGGCCCTTCTAAAATTGCCTCCCTATAGCTCTTAAACTCAAGCATACCCTCATTTACTTTGGTCCTGACGCTGACACTTCTACTCTCACACACCTATCTAGCTCATAATCCCCAGCGATCTCTAAAATATCATTCCACACTAACCTCTCATTTGTCCATCGCATTTTCTCCTTCCGTTGCAGATTTATAAACTCATACACACTCTCAGGCACAGTCGCCAACAACTTCCTCACTAACTCTTTACACTCATTTAGTCGCCAAACTTTTTCCTAACTAATGTTTCAAACCTGCGCACATACATTGACAACAACTCAGCAACATTCATGCTTGCCTCTTCAAAACCATGTTTTCTCCGATACCTAACGTACTCTTTATCCTCTTTGCCTGTTCCACAATCCTGGCTTTCACACTCTATGGCACATTCCCCACACTCATCACTACCCCATACATACTTAACAAAAATCCCGTCAAAAAGCTACCCAACTCTCTTGCCCAGACTCTCGTTATCCCCATACTTAGCCACACAATACTTCCTATATCCTTAAAAAAATCCCCTATATCCCTACTACCTTATTCCTTGTATTATGCACATCGGGGTGCCTCTCTCATATACACAGCCTTTCGTACTTCCTGCTCATTCTCACTCTCACTTTCACTACTTCCATTCTGATCCCTCTTAACCTCATCTGAATACAACAAATCAACTTCCATACTAATATCCATGCTCTTGATTACACTCTTCTTACCCTTCTTCTTTCTACCTACCTGTTCCCACTCACCACTATCTAAATCACTCTCAGCCCTTTCCCCAACGTATTCAATCCTAGTTTCATCTTGTCCATCATCCTTACTAGCCTTCTTTCCCTTAGTCTTCTTCTTTTCCTCAAACCCCTTTCTTATTCTTGTCCTCAGGTTTATCCTTATCCTGTGTCTTCTTCTTTCCTTTACTTATCACAACCAAATCACCTTCGTCATTCATACTCTCCTCCATTCGCTCTTCCACTTTCTTTACCACTCCTGGCCCGTCACAAGACCCAGTAGGCCTACGTCCTACTGCTCCCTCTCCAATGAATCCCTTCATCATCTCCTGCACTGCATTTGTAATTACTCCTAATTCTTCGTCCATTTTCTCAACCATTCTCTCTTCCGCTCGTTTCACCTCTTCTTTCATTTCCACTTTCACACTCCTTAGCATTCCTCTAACTCGCTTTTCAGCTCTTCACACTCTACCCTCAACCTCTCATTCTCTTCTTCCACTCTTTCCTTAGCTTCCCTCAATAACCACAACTCCTCCTTCAGCCTCTCTACTTCAGTCAAACCTTCCATACTCATTTTCCTTCACCAATCATACAACCCACCTCACCAACTGTCCTGCAGCTGCCACGCCAGCAGCCCCACGTTGGATGCCAATAAATAATGTGGCGGGATTACAAGCCAAAACCAAAAAACTCTCAAAACCACACTTGTACTTACCATACACTCAGGGTGAGGAGCTGCATTGCTGTCCGCTGGATATAGCTAAGCTAAGCTAAGCTAAGCTAAGCTAAGCTAAGCTAGGCTAGGCTAGGCTAGGCTAGGCTAGGCTAGGCTAGCTGTCGTAACACAATACACAAACAACCGAACAAGGACAACAATCACACAACAATTCAATAACTATACAGCAAAAGACGACTACACAAATAATCACTATCAGCACCAAAAACCAATGACACGACAAGTCAAAACACCGCCCACAACACCAAGGAACCACAACAACTCACCAACAACACTACTCAATAACTCATCTACAACACAACAGAACTCATAAGAACAACAAATTCAACAACACAGGCACAACAACCTTCAAACATACCATACCAACAATAATTCAAACAACAGCTTCAAAAGACACAAAATAACTGACCATCAATAATACTCAATACTGCTACCAAAACACTGACTGTCCAACACCAGCTCTGATCACCGAGACACAGACTCCCTCACTTCTCCTGACTCTCATAACAGACGCTCGCTACTGATATACACGGCGATTGCCACAACAGTCATACGCTTACGACCACCATCAAACCACTCCCATTTATTCCTCCACCAATTTTGCTCTCTCTCTCTCTCTCTCTCTCTCTCTCTCTCTCTCTCTCTCTCTCTCTCTCTCTCTCTCACGCACCCCTCGAAGACATTGTCAAATTTAAGTCATAATTATCACTCCTCCATAGAACAACAGGTGTCACATAATATTTCCTATGTCTCAGTAATGGAGGAGGAAGGAACTTAAACAATCTATTTGATCTTACAGAACTATCCCTCTGCATGACTTAAGCATGGTAGTTCATACACCTTAGTATCCTTTTCCAGTCCCATTAGAGCTTCAATTCCCGTAGGAGCTATACTAGAAGGGGTTTCAGGCCTCCTCAAGAGGTTATTGAATTGACGAATCAAGGCAATCACCTCCCCATACGAAGCCAGAAACTCCTGATTCTCCCCTTCCTCTGTTTCCAACACATTCTGTTCAACCGCAGACAAAGTTAGTTCACTCCTATCAGCTGACAAACTTCCAAGCGATTCATATCTGTCCAACCCTACGACCGCAGTATCTTTGATCTCTGACGGCTGTTGTTGGCTCGATCTTGAACAGCCACCAGGAGAACGCTAAAGCCTAAATCTTTCCATGCTCCTCGATCTAGAGCGAGAACCCCATCTATTCCTCCAGAATGACAGCTCCCGTGAAGTAGAATGAACTTCCACTCTGTTTCTACTATTATTCTCAACGGTCGTTGGACTATCATTTCCCATGACCATCGGGAAAGTTGACCTTGATCGTCTGGTATTGAGGCGAGCTGGCCTTCCATCGGTGTATCAGGAGAGGTTACCAACTCTTTATTATTTGACCTTTTAAAGGGATCTTTATGATCCTTCCTTCTTATTTAAAAGGTCTTACAGGAGAAACTGGTATATGTTCTCCATTCTTTGCAGATTGATGTCCACTCACTGTTGATTTCCTCAACAGTAGTGGTGTATCCATGAACGGCTTCCCCATCACCGCTGGCATCATTGTCTCAGCCAGTTCCATTGCAGTGTCCATCGAACCTTTCGGCCGTGCCGACGTATCTAAATGACGGCCATCATTGTCGTTACCTTTATCAGCCACTGCCTTCTTCACTTTGTTTTTGACAGGAATGTGACAGTTTTCACTAGAAAATGAAGCAGAGTTTAATCTTCTCTTCTTGGCATGAAGATCAGTCACGAAGTCTCTTATTCTCCAACGCTTGACTGGTGCACACAGTGACGTCATCGAGCCTTGCGATGACGTCAAACTAGAAGAACACAAAGAAGACAATTCACGTCTTTTCCTTTTGTCTTTCTTATCTATCTTCTCTTCCAAAGCTTGCAAATTCTTCATAACTGCTTTTGCTACCAAGTCTGTAAGCGTATTCTCATCCGGAGGCAACGAGGATGTGAATGGCAGTAGGCTGTGACGTCATGGTGGATGCCATGTCAGTTTGTGATGTCACTGATGGTGTATTGTGATGTCACCACGCTTGATGGGAGACGCTGTGTAGCAACTGCTGGTATCCCTGCAGGTGCTGCAAAACTGCTTCCAAAATCATGAGTCAACGGAAACATCAGCACCGTTGTCATTGTCATAGAGTTCGTCCCCATAAACTACAGACCAGGTGGATGAGGGACATTCATAGTTGGAGGACCCAGGGGGAAGCGCGATGTCATATAGTGGGATAATAACCCCTCCAAGGTTGGTACACCTGATAGGCCAAACGCCAACCACATATCTTCCATCCTCTGAGTATCGGGGGCTGAAACATGGGACAAAGATGGAGATGCTCCCCCCTCTTCCTGCCGGGAATGAAGGAGCGTAATTATGTACAAAACTTCTAAAAACCCCTCCTGGTGTTTCCAATAACGAATCATTAGAAGAAGCTGAAGGGTTATGGGAAACATCAAAACCAGGTAAGAAACATATGGAACAGTGATGTATAGTTGATACAAAAGAAGCTGAAGATGCTTGGTCATCCAAAGATGGTGGCATCTCCTCTCTTTTGTACTGACCTTTTCCATAAAACTTCTTCCAATGTTCCACTGACCAACCAAGACAAACTGAACAAGGATTGGTAACAGTACATATGTTCTCTCAGCACCTACTACATGCTGGGTGAGGATCTGTAGACACCGATGTTAGGAATCTCGAACAAGGAAATCCACTCACTCCAAGGCATTTCCTTTGTCTCTTGCAAGAACCCGAAGAAAGTTCCATTGGTGAAACAAAATTCTCCATAATCTCACAACTTACACAAACCTAGCAGATCACACACATACTGAGATCTACCAGATTTCCAGCTGGCACTAGTATATATATCCTCATACTAAGACCAAAGGTTTGCTTTGTATATGAACAAACAGGAATTTATTTTTGGTGATTAGAAATTCATTTCTCAATATAATGTGGTTCAGATCCCACAATAAGCTGTAGGTCTTGTTGCTAAGCAACCAATTGGTTCCTAGCCATGTAAAAATATTTAATCAATTCAGCCAGCCCTAGGAGAGCTGTTAATCAGCTCAGTGGTCTGGTTAAACTAAGATATACTTTACATCAATGAATTCTAAATAACAACTACTAGGTAGGAGGGGAAAAAATGTAAAATGTAAAAAAATCCTTATTAAGCATTGTACTATACAATAAAACAAACAAATTTAATTTAAAGCATTAATAATATGTAAAATTAGGCCACAGCATCAACTGTTCTCCACTATATCAAGAAAAAAAAGATTCAAGGCTTTTTCTTGAATTACAAGTTCAGAAACGTATGTATATTCAGACTTTTTAAAGCAAGTATCAAGCTGCATATCAAGCTTTGATATGAAATGTAAAACAAATAATGTGAGATCTATTCTCTTCACTTAATTTAAAGTGGTTACTGTGCAATATCTTTTTTAGAGAAAATATCTATACTCAAATTTCATGAATGGCTACAGAAAAACATCATGCTGTCTCTCCCACAACTGTAAAGGAGGTCAGTTTCTACTAATAACACAGCCTCCTACACGTAATTACAAGAAAAAGTAGCAAGTGGCATATTGGGGTGTCAAAAATCAGAATAAGTTCAGTCATCTTAAGAACTATTACATGTAAGTTTAAATCAAAATAAGTTCAGTCAACTTAAAAACTATTATATGCAAGTTTTAGTTAATGCAGATGAGGTAGCTTACAATGTTGGGGTAACTGGTTTTTAGACTGTTATAAATTTCTTTCCCCAAATCAAACTCCACATGCTTCACAGTAACTTTTGGCAAATCTATGATAGTTTAACTTGGCAAAGTTAGGCTGCAAACTTCAACAGTGGTTTGCTTATGTTGTACCTTCACAATATGTGGTTAAACAATGGTTGAATATTACTATGGTTTTTGATAGTTTTTCTTTTCTATGCATAATTCATAATTAATGAGATTCTGATTCAATATCCTGCCAATGGAAATCATCAATTTTTTTATATTTTTACTCAGTAAAAGACTTTATCTACGCTATAAAAATCAAGGTACCAATAACAAAATATAGTGCCAATGATATAATAGCATAATCTCTTCCAGACCATGAAATATAGTGAAATTTAAAGAATATTCCTTTTCAAAATCTCTGCACCTCACCAAATTCAAATCACAAATTCTTGAACATGTGAAAAATAGGAATTTCCTAAAATTAAATACAGGCGGCCCACGGTTAGCAGCGCAATCACTTAATGTCGAATTGGTTTTACAGCTGTCGTCAAAAATATTAGTTATAAAATAAGGCATTTTAAGGTATTTTTACGGCACAAGTTTTGGCTAACAGCGCCATTGTCTAACGAGTACATACATTTGTAGAAATACCATTCAGACCATAAAGGTTATGCAAATGTTATTAAAAAGTTTTATTGAGAGTTATTACATAGGTAGTAGGGTAAACTATATGCCCATGGATTAAAAAAAAGTGCAAATTTAGCAATCGATGTGTCGATTTATAACTGTTCATGATTATATATTAAAATGTGTATGAAAATGTATTATGTATGGGGTATTTCTATGTCTGTACATAAATATGATACAAAGGCTGCTTTTGAAACTGCCCTCCACGTTATCAAGAGGATGTTTTTTTATGTTCGTTCTTGTCCACCGCTGCCTCCTGCTCTTCCGAAAACAGAGTTAAAAAAGTGCAAATTTAGAAATTGATGTGTCTATTTTACAAATGTTCGTGCTTTTATGTTTAAAATGTGCATGAAAATATATTATATATAGGGTATTTTTATTTTTGTACATAAATATGATATAAATATATAGGGTATTTTTATTTTTGTACATAAATATGATACAAATTGAGGCAGCTTTTGTAACTACCCTCCGCGTTATCAGCGGATGTTTTTTCATTTTCGTTCTTGTCTGCCACTGTCCCAAAAATACATTTACAGACTTCATGTGGTTATATTTTATTAATCTGGGAGCTAATTATAACTCATTTTGTTAATAAAACTTCTGAATTTTTCTATATGTTTTCATGCTTTTATGTTTAAAATGTGTATAAAAAATGTACTACAGGGTATGTTTTATTTTTTGTACATAAATATGATACAGTGGCAGTACGCATGTCCATTTGAAGTCTTTGTACAGCCCTTCACATGATGAAGAGAACCGGTTGTTCAGTCATGACCAAATAATAAAATTGTAATTTTTATCATTGAATCACGTTTTTATAACATTAAACATATTTACAATTGTTGCATAAATTGATTTTAACCCTCTTACGCCGACTGGACGTATTTTACGTCAACATTTTTTGTCTCCCGTGTACCGACTGGACATATTTTACGTCGACTTACAAGTTTTTTTTAAATTCGCGGAAAAATACTTATAGGCCTACCAGCCTAAAACTTTTGAATCACGCGCCTTGGGGGATGCTGGGAGTTCACGGATCAAGGTGTTGTTTTGTTTACAATCGTTACACAGGCGCGCAAGCGCGAATTTCTTTCTTGCCGCACTAAAAAGTACCTGTGACACATCTCAAAAATTATTTAGTCACTTTGACATAATTTTTGTGCCATTGTAAATTAGCCGTTACATGAAGTATTATATATGAAAATGTGCGCATTTTTATGTAGAATACAACAATAAAATACTCATGATTGTAGCTTTTATCAGTTTTAAGATATTTTCATATAAATAACGATAATTCCCAAAATTTCAACCTTCGGTCAACTTTGACTCTACCGAAATGGTCGAAAAACGCAATTGTAAGCTAAAACTCTTATATTTTAGTAATATTCAATAATTTACCTTAATTTTGCAACTAATTGAAAGTCTCTAGCACAATATTTCGATTTATGGTGAATTTATGAAAAAACTTTTTCCTTACGTCCGCGTGGTAACTCTTCCGAAAAAAATCATACATGCGATTGTGGTAATGTTTGCACCATTTTAAAATTAGCCGTTATATAAAGTTTTATATATGGAAATGTGCGCAATTTCATGCACAATACAACTAAAAACAACCCATGGTTGTAGCTTTTATCAGTTTTGAGATATTTTCATATAAATAACGATAATTGCCAAAATTTCAACCTTCGGTCAACTTTGACTCTACCGAAATGGTCGAAAAACGCAATTGTAAGCTAAAACGCTTATATTCTAGTAATATTCAAGCATTTACCTTCATTTTGCAATGAATTGGAAGTCTCTAGCACAATATTTCGATTTATGGTGAATTTATGAAAAAAATAACATTTTCTTTACGTCCGCGCGGTAACTCTTCCGAAAAAATCATACGTGCGATTGTGGTAACGTTTGCACCATTTTAAATTAGCCGTTACATAAAGTTTTATATATGAAAATGCGCGCAATTTCATGTAAAATACAACAATAAATAATTGAAGGTTGTAGCTTTTCTCATTTTTGAAATATTTGCATATAAATCACGATAAATAGAAAAAAAACCACGTTCGGTCAACTTTGACTCTACCGAAATGGTCGAAAAACGCAATTGTAAGCTAAAATTCTTACAGTCTAGTAATATTCAGTCATTTATCTTCATTTTGAAACAAATTCGAAGTCTCTAGCAAAATATTTAGATTTATGGTGAATTAAAAAAAAAATCTTTCCTTCCCTCTGCGCGCGGATTCTCCGCCACAAATCTCCAAAATGCGTACGTCCCATTCTAGGAATATTTGCTCCGTTTCTTATTAGGTATTTCATAGAGTTTTATATATGAAAATGTGCGCAATTTCATGTAGAATAAAATGAAAAATATTTCAAGGTTGTAGCTTTTCTTATTTCTGAAATAATTGCATATAAATAATATATGTATAAAAAAATTCGACATTCGGTCAACTTTAACTCGTCAGATATGGTCAAAAACTGCAATTGTAAGCTAATACTCTTACAGTATAGTAATATTCAATCATTTGTCTTCATTTTGAAAGAAATTGGAAGTCTCTAGGACAATATTTAGATTTATGGTGAATTTTTGAAAAAAATATTTGTTTACGTCCGCGCATTACGAATTCATGCATTATTTTGTGATAATATTTTCTCTGTGTTGCTTTTATCGTTTTACAATGTGTTATATACCAAATTGATCGCAATTTAGTGTACATTACAACGAAAAAAAAAGTAACTTGTTACCTTTAACCGTTTTGCACACAGCGCGATTTGAATACAATTACATATGAAATTTCGTTTTTGCGCTATCATATATCGCATTATTTATATATGATAATGATAATTTTTTTCCATTTCTGATGGTTGCATACTATACTTCAGCCAATGACAAAAAAAGGAGCCAAAAATGAAATCTTAATCTTGAAAACTAAGCGCGCTGTGATTTTTTGAAAAAAATATTTTTTCCGCTTCCGTGCTCACTCTGAAACACCTCCGGCACACGGGAGACAATTTTTTTTTACCGCTTCCGCGTAAGAGGGTTAAAAGACAAAACTTGCATATATATTCAATTTTGCAACACTGAAATTTGTTTGTTTTTTCCATGGGATAGAAGTACAAAACATAACTGTGCAGCTATGTCGATTTTTTGCTGTTACACAAGCAAAAAATTAACTGTGCAACTCGGTCAATTTTTTGCTTTGTTACACAAGCAAAAAATTGAGATACGACCATACGAGCTCGAGATGCCACCGCTACTGCTACATAGATGGCATAGTGACGAAAATTAAGATAAGCACAGAAGAAAAAGTAAATATGCATCTTTTCCATAAATCTTTTAAAAAGTTATACATTACTTCACTGTATCCCATAATATTGTATGTATACTTCACTGTATCCCATAATATTGTATGTATTCTCATATTATTGTATTATAAAATACTACTAACATAGCAGTCAATGTTTTGGTTTGGAAATCAGCAGATGGCGAATACGAGCTTGTTTCACCATATTTAACGCAATTTTAAATTACTTTTCTTGCTTCGAGTTAGCATAAACGAATATCTAGATACTTGACTTATGTGAGACCAGGTCATTTTTCCTTATATGACATGTTTTTAAGTGGAAATATGACTTGAATATATCTTGTTGTGATTGTGAACTAAATTGTTTTTTTTTCTTTTCGTTAACACAGTACATTGGTGGCATGTTTATTGAGTAAAACAATTAACCCTCTTACGCCTAAGCCCTAAAAACCAAAACGTCTCCCGTATGCCGAGGCGGGTTTGGAGTGAGCGCGGAAGCCGGAAAAAATAATTTTTTCAAAACATCACAGTGCGCTTAGTTTTCAAGATTAAGACTTCATTTTTGGCTCCTTTTTTTTCATTGCCTGAAGTTTAGTATGCAACCATCAGAAATTAAAAATATCATTATCGTATATAAATAATGCGATACAGGCAGTCCCCGGGTTACGACGGCTCCGGCTTACGACGTTCCGAGGTTACGACGCTTTTTCCTAAATATTCATTGAAAAATCCGCCCTGGGTTACGACGTTTGTTCAGACGTTACGACGCTGACGCTTCTGACGCTCCGAGTTAACGATGCTTTAAAAAACGCATACTATGTGAAAATCCTTTATAGTTTAGCACAGTATATTAACCCTTAAACGCCGAAGCGGTAAAAAAAAAAATGTCTCCCGTGTGCCGGAGGTGTTTCAGAGTGAGAGCGGAAGCGGAAAAAATATTTTTTTCAAAAAATCACAGCGCGCTTAGTTTTCAAGATTAAGAGTTCATTTTTGGCTCCTTTTTTTGTCATTGGCTGAAGTTTAGTATGCAACCATCAGAAATGAAAAAAAATTATCATTATCATATATAAATAATGCGATATATGATAGCGCAAAAACGAAATTTCATATATAATTGTATTCAAATCGCGCTGTGTGCAAAACGGTTAAAGGTAACAAGTTACTTTTTTTTTCGTTGTAATGTACACTAAATTGCGATCATTTTGGTATATAACACATTGTAAAACGATAAAAGCAACACAGAGAAAATATTATCACAAAATAATGCATGAATTCGTAATGCGCGGACGTAAACAAATATTTTTTTCAAAAATTCACCATAAATCTAAATATTGTCCTAGAGACTTCCAATTTCTTTCAAAATGAAGACAAATGATTGAATATTACTATACTATAAGAATATTAGCTTACAAATGCAGTTTTCGACCATATCTGACGAGTTAAAGTTGACCGAATGTCGAATTTTTTTTATATATTTTTTTTATATGCAATTATTTCGGAAATAAGAAAAGCTACAACTTTCAAATATTTTTCGTTTTATTCTACATGAAATTTGCTCACATTTTTATATATAAAACTCTATGAAATGCCTAATAAGAAACGGAGCAAATATTCCGAGAATGGAACGTATACATTTCGGAGATTTGTGGCGGAGAATCCGCGCGCGGAGGGGAAGGAAAGTTTTTTTTTTAAATTCACCATAAATTTAAATATTGTGCTAGAGACTTCGAATTTGTTTCAAGATGAAGATAAATGACTGAATATTACTAGACTGTAAGAGTTTTAGCTTACAATTGCGTTTTTCGACCATTTCGGTAGAGTCAAAGTTGACCGAACGTGGTTTTTTTTCTATTTATCGTGATTTATATGCAAATATTTCAAAAATGAGAAAAGCTACAACCTTCAATTATTTATTGTTGTATTCTACATGAAATTGCGCACATTTTCATATATAAAACTTTATGTAACGGCTAATTTAAAATGGTGCAAACATTACCACAATTGCACGTATGATTTTTTCGGAAGAGTTACCGCGCGGACGTAAAGAAAATGTTATTTTTTTTATAAAGATAAAAGATAAATAACATAACGGTAAACCTCATACTATGAAGAAATCACGTGAAAATAGCAAACGGAATCACATAATTTTCCTTACACGATAAACATGCCCACAAAGCAATCTAACAACGAAAAAAATAATTTAGTTACCAACGAGACGTATTAAATTCATTTTTCGACTAAAAATTAACACGTCTTATAACGAAAAGATGACCTTCTCGCATGTAAATAAAGTATCTAGATATTCTTTTATGCTAATAAGAAGCAAAACAATTCGCTCCAAATTTAGTTAAATACGACAAAATAAACTCGTATTTGCCATCAGCTGATTTCCAAACCAAAACATTGACCACTTTGTCAGTATTTTATGATACAATACGTAATATGAGAATATATACAATATAATAGGATAGAGTAATGTATAATTTTTAAAATATTCACGGAAAAGATGCATATGTTTTTTTTTTTTATTGCATAATTATATGTAGGCATCAGAAGCCTGATAGGTATCGCTCAATTATGCCGATATCGGTCCGAATCTGAGTCCGATTTACCATGGTATCTATCATTGTATACTCTAGGCTAACTTGTTAATGTTATTCAAAATCTCTTAGTACTGAATTATCATGAGCCAATATGCACTGAACCTAGAGAATTAGCTAAAATTAATAATTACTATGCCTTATATGTATAAGTATACTGTGTAGTGTAGGGTAGCTATCCTATATGTAAAGATGGTACTGATACCCTGGTGTAGGCTAGGCTATATTCGAGATATGATTTTTTCTACATACAATGGGTTTTTCGGAACCTAACCCCATCGTAAGTAGGAGAACACTTGTAATTTAACTTAATGCGCCATTGCGGGATTGTGGCGTCGTTTGACTGGTCTAGTACTCCAAAAGGTGTGCGGCAGCCGTAGAATTTAAAATCACTTAGCATCGAAAATCGCTCAGCGTCAGCGGCCGGGAACGGAACCCCTGCCGCTAACTGAGGGCCGCCTGTATTAAGTAATGAAAAGATAACTAGATAACAAATAAACTGAAAGCCTTACCTATAAAATGTACAAATGAGAAACATGTAGACAGGCAGACAACAGGAAGCAGCAGGCAAGAAGTCAGGCATCAGGCATTGCACATTAAGTTCATTCAGCTTACATGTCAATACTTTAAATTAGAAGAAACATCACTGCAGTTATGACATGAACACATTAGTGCCAACATACAGGGACACATGCAGTATTATCTCACAGCTCCGGACCTCACTCAGTTCACGTGAGGTTGGGTGTAAGAATGAACAAGTACAGATGTGTTATTCAAGTAAAGAACCTCAATATCTGACAAAACAAATAACAACTACAGTACCAGTAAACACGAGATCAATCATTTGTGCTAAACACACATAAAATATATTAAGGTTCTTTGATGGATTATCACAGAAAGCTACTTGAATGCTACCACATATAAAAACATCTCTTGCAGTGCAGGTAGCTAAAGGAGGATCTCACCAAGTTCCTCATCACGTCTTGGAGTACTTGGAGCACTGGAACCAGCCCCAGCACCTCCAACACCACCACCACTACTACTATAAGAATGAGCAGTGGAAGCTTGAGAACTATGAGACTGGAACAGACTGGTGTTACTACTGCTGTTTCTTCCATCCGTGCTGTCAAAGGATAAAAACAAAACAAAAAAAAAAGTCATGAGACAAATAAAAAACTTGACAAGTACTTTATAACTATTAAGGTTGAAAATAAACACAAAAATAATAAAAAAACATAATATATGCAGTACCGTACGTATTTCTGTCCATTCTCTCTGGCCTAATTCATAGCTTAATTCATACACTGAGAAAGACTAAAGTTAAAGTACCACATCTAACTTGGGAAAAAATTTTCATGCTCCATAATTAATTCATGAATAATATCCTTTCAATAATATTCACCATAGTTGCAAGACTCTTGTCACTATGCAGTACACATAAATAATTAAACCTTGTTTTCATCCTACGACACTTTAAAAACTGCTCATACATTAACGAAATTCGTCTACAAAACTCAAGAGAAGAAAATCTAATGCTAAAAACAAATCACAGCATGCTATTTCCACATTCACATTTTTTTTAATTATGCAGAAATTATAAGAAAATGTGATTAACCCTTAAACGCCGACTGGACTTATTATACATCTACTAAAATTGTCTGTCGGGTGCTTAACCCTTAAACGCCTATTGGACGTATTTTACGTCGAGATAAATTGTCTTTTGGGTGCCAACCGGACGTAATTTACGTCAACATAGAAAAGTTTTTTTTAAAAATTCGCGGAAAAATACTTATAGGCCTACCAGCCGAAAACTTTTGAATCATGCGCCTTGGGGGATGCTGGGAGTTCACGGATCAAGGTGATGTTTTGTTTACAATCGTTACCCAGGCGCGCAAACACGAATTTCTTTCTTATCGCACTAAAAAGTATCAGTGACACATCTCGGAAATAATTTTTGCACCATTTTAAATTAGCCGTTACATGGAGCATTATATATGAAAATGTGCGCATTTTCATGTAGAATACAAAAAAAAATACTCATGATTGTAGCTTTTATCAGTTTTGAAATATTTTCATATAAATAACAATGAGCCAAAATTTCAACCTTCGGTCAACTTTGACTCTACCGAAATGGTTGAAAAATGCAATTGTAAGCTAAAACTCTTATATTTTAGTAATATTCAATCATTTACCTTCATTTTGCAATAAATTGGAAGTCTCTAGCACAATGTTTCGATTTATGGTGAATTTATGAAAAAAACTTTTTCATTAGGTCCGCGCGGTAACTCTTCCGAAAAAATCATAAGTGCGATTGTTGTAATGTTTGCACCATTTTAAATTAGCCGTTACATAAAGTTTTATATATGGAAATGTGCGCAATTTCATGCACAATACAACTAAAAACAACCCATGATTGTAGCTCTTATCAGTTTTGAAATATTTTTATATAAATAACGATAAGTGCCAAAATTTCAACCTTCGGTCAACTTTGACTCTACCGAAATGGTCAAAAAACGCAATTGTAAGCTAAAACTCTTATATTCTAGTAATATTCAATCATTTACCTTCATTTTGCAACAAATTGGAAGTCTCTAGCACAATATTTCGATTTATGGTGAATTTAAAAAAAAAAAAAATTCCTTATGTCCGCGGGGTAACTCTTCCGAAAAAATCATACGTGCGATTGTGGTAATGCTTGCACCATTTTAAATTAGCTGTTACATAAAGTTTTATATATGAAAATGTGCGCAATTTCATGTAGAATACAACATATAATAATTGAAGGTTGTAGCTTTTCTCATTTTTGAAATATTTGCATATAAATCACGATAAATAGAAAAAAAACCACGTTCGCTCAACTTTGACTCTACCGAAATGGTCGAAAACTGCAATTGTAAACTAAAACTCTTACAGTCTAGTAATATTCAGTCATTTATCTTCATTTTGAAACAAATTCGAAGTTTCTAGCACAATATTTAGATTTATGGTAAATTTAAAAAAAAAAAAAAAACTTTCCTTCCCTCAGCGCGCGGATTCTCCGTCGCAAATCTCCGAAATGCGTACTTCGCATTCTCGGAATATTTGCTCCGTTTCATAGAGTTTTATATATGAAAATGTGCAAAATTTCATGTAGAATACAACAAAAAATAATTGAAGGTTGTAGCTTTTCTCACTTTCGAAATATTTGCATATAAAAAAAAATATATATAAAAAAAATTCGACATTCGGTCAACTTTAACTCGTCTAAAATGGTCGAAAACTGCAATTTTAAGCTAAAACTCTTTTAGTATAGTAATATTCAATCATTTGTCTTCATTTTGAAACAAAATGGAAGTCTCTAGAACAATATTTAGATTTATGGTGAATTTTTGAAAAAACATTTTGTGATAATATTTTCTGTGTTGGTTTGATCGTTTTACAATGTGTTATATACCAAAATGATCGCAATTTAGTGTACAATACAACAACAAAAATTAACTTGTAGGCTTTAACCGTTTTGCTCACAGCGTGATTTGAATACAATTATATATGAAATTTTGTTTTCGCGCTATCATATATCGCATTATTTATATATGATAATGATATTTTTAATTTCTGATGGTTGCATACTAAACTTCAGGCAATGACAAAAAAAGGAGCCAAAAATGAACTCTTAATCTCGAAAACTAAGTGCGCTGTGATTTTTTGAAAAAAATATTTTTTCCGCTTCGGCACTCACTCCGAGACCCCCTAGGGATACAGGAGACGATTTTTATTATACCCCTTAGGCGTTTAAGGGTTAATTGATGTATGATACGGCGAAATTTTTTTTTTTTTAAATATTCGCGGAAAAAGAGTTATAGGTCAAGTTTACACAAAATTTTAAATCACGCGCCTTGCAGGAGCTGTTGTTTTGTTTACAAGCGTTACCCAGGCGCGCATGCGTGAATTTCTTTCTTCTCGGACTGAAAAGCATCAATCACACATCTCAGAAATTCTTTTGTCACTTTGACATAATTTTTGCACCATTTTATATTAGCCGTTACATAGAGTTTTATATATGAAAATGTGCGTAATTTCATGTAGAATACAACAATAAAACATCAGTTTTGAAATATCTTCATATAAATCACGATAAGTGCCAAAATTTCAACCTTCGGTCAACTTTGACTCTACCGAAATGGTCGAAAAACGCAATTGTAAGCTAAAACTCTTACATTCTAATAATATTCAATCATTTACCTTCATTTTGCAACAAATTGGAAGTCTCTAGCACAATATGTCGATTTATGGTGAATTTTTGAAAAACACTTTTTCCTTACGTCTGCGTGCAGTAACTCTGCCGATAATCTCAGAAATTCTTTCGTCAGTTTGTCGTAATGTTTGCACCGTTTTATATTAGCCATTACATTAAGTTTTATATATGAAAATGTGTGCAATTTCATGTAGAATACAACAAAAAATAACTCATGGTTGTAGCTTTTATCAGTTTTGAAATATTTTCATATAAATCACGATAAGTGCCAAAATTTCACCTTCGGTCAAATTTGACTCTACCAAAATGGTCGAAAAATGCAACTGTAAGCTACAACTCTTACATTCTAGTAATATTCAATCATTATCCTTCATTTTACAACAAATTGGAAAACTCTAGCAGAATATTTCAATTTATGGTGAATATTTGAAAAACACTTTTTCCTTACGTCTGCACACGGTAACGGTTGAAAACCTCAGAAATTCTTTCATCAGTTTGTCGTAATGTTTGCACCATTTTATATTAGCCGTTACATAAAGTTTTATATATGAAAATGTGCGCAATTTCATGTAGAATACAACAAAAAACAACCCATGGTTGCAGCTTTTATCAGTTTTGAAAAATGTTCATATAAATCACGATAAATAGAAAAAATTTGATCTTTGGTCAACTTTAACTCAACCAAAATGGTCGAAAACTGCAATTGTAAGCTAAATCACTTACAGTCTAGTAATATTCAATCAATTACCTTCATTTTGCAACAAACGGTAAGTCTCTAGCACACCATTTTGATTTATGGTGAATTTTTGAAAAAAAAAAACTTTTTTTACGTCCGCGCGTTACAAGTTCATGCATCATTTTGTGATAATATTTTCTGTGTTGCGTTGATCGTTTGACAATTTGTTATATACAAAAATCATTGCAATTTAGTGTAAAATACAACTAAAATAAAATTAACTCAATAGCTTAAATGTTTTGCTCAGTGCGATTTGTATACAATTATATATGAAATTTATTTTCGTGCTGTAATATATTCCAATATTTATATATGATAATGATATTTTTTTCATTTCTGATGGTTGCATACTAAACTTCAGGCAATAACAAAAAAAGGAGCAAAAAATGAACTCTTAATCTTAAAAACTAAGCGTGCTGTGATTTTTTGAAAAAAACTTTTTTTCCGCTTCGGCGCTAACTCCCAAACGCCGCCAGCATATGAGAGACACTTTGGTAAATAGTGGCTCGCCGTTTAAGGGTTAATTGCCTAACTTAAATGAAACCAGATATGGATTTTTAAACTTATGTGGACACCATATATGGAAGTTCTTCCTATAAATTCCACATTTATCTGCAATTTACTGATGTAAAATTTTATCAGTTTATTCAGAATTTATTCTAAAGAAGAAAAAAATGTGTATTACATCCAACATTAATTAAGGGTGTGTTTACCCAGCTTCTCTTATCTTGGCTTAATATTTTCCAGTAGATTATGAATGAAATTTACCCTTCCCTCTGTTTGTGATACTCACCAGGAGGTAATCTGTTAATCACTCAAAACCTGTCAGTTACTCATATGAGGGTATCTGTCCATAAAGGGTTAACTGAATATTAGCATTTTCTTTGAAATAAGACTGTATCTAAAAAAAATCACTACAACCCTCCAACTTAACATTAATAGAAAATAGAGGAAAAATCATTTTCACAGTTCCATGAGCCCTCTAGTTTATGAATTATATCCATATTTACTAAACAAACAAATTATGATTACTTTAAGTTTTAGAGTACACTCCAAATTTTATTTAATTGCCTCATCTTCAAAGAACTTATCCACTTGCAAAACATTAATTGTTAAAAAGTTATTACCCCTCATTAAAGATGAAAATTTTGTAATATATTTGTATTTTTCATAACTAACAAACGTGAGGTCTTAACATTAGGATAAATAACAACACCAACTAGAAACCGGTAAAGTTAAAAAATTGTGTACGCAAGGGACTATTGGCATCTGTGCTTGGTCACAACTCATGTGGAGCCACCCACATAACCCTCTTTAACCCGTGACCAGGTTAGTTATTCTTCCAACCCAGGTTAGTTGTTAGAGGAGTGGTTAGAGGTGGGCCTTTGTATGTTAAGACCTCAGGTTTGTTAGTTATGAAAAATACAAATTGATTAAAAATTTGTCATTTGTTCATACACGAAGCAAACCCACAGTTTTAACATTAGGATTGACTTAGTTTTGGTGGGAGATAAGTACTATCAACCAACTAGAGGTTTGCCACCTTTGATCAGTTTTCTGAATACCAGTATTCTAAGAAACAACAGACAAGTATTTTTAGAATCTAAGATATATATGAATATCACAGATTCAGACTTCTGGGTTTCTATACAATGTCATAGTTCATTGCCTCTGAGGAAGATAAGCATCTATCTGTTCTACTGACAAACCAATGTATCCACTTATGCAGGTTTGTTATCACCTCTCTCCCCTTTCCTAAAAAGTAGAATGTCTTGCTACTGATAAGTACATATATTACACTGATGATAACTCTAACAATATGGCTACTTCACTCACCTGTATCTTGTCCGTTCTAGCTTATGACAGTACTCTCTTCTTACTTCCCGTAAGTAAAGAAGGAGAAAGAAATTTGAAAAGGAAAGAGACCAGTTATCTCATCCATTTCACATTCATACCATCATCTTGGACAAGATACTAACTGACCTACCAAGGGTGCTGGATGAGTTACACAATTTGTTTAGCAGCCACCAAAGGACCCACGGAAAATATGTCCAAGGATCTCTGGGCAACATCCTTTATGTGTAGGGAATTTAAAGTGGTTTTTCATAACAATGAACCATCTCTCAAAATTCTATGAACAGATGTCTTCTTAAATAGCCCAATATAAGTTCATTCCTCTAACATCACAGGTTCTTGTCTTCCCGTCATCATCTGACTCTCTCGTTTCTGTTGAATAGGGCTCTTTTACCCTTCTTTCCTGACTCAGCCTGTCCCAGCGAAAAGTCTTTGTCAACCAACATGTCGAAGAAGCACAGGGTTCTGACAGATCCTCCCCATGAAACGTCCAAGGAAAACTGTGGGTAACATTCTTCATGTAGAAGAATGTGGTGGTTTGACACAGTCAAGAACCAACAATCGCCATCATTTCAATAGATATGTTCTTAATTACCAGAAAGGGACATATTCCTGATGACATGCACTTCTGTATGACCCAAATAGGTACAGACTTGACAATGAGGAGTAGGTCTGCCTTACTGCCTCAAATAATAAAATACAGAGAAATTTCTGACCACTCTTCCTTCTCTTGGCTTGTGTTAACCTAACGTCTACCACATTTTCGTTCCAGATGACGGAGTCCTTTAGATAACCATGGAGTTCTTTAACAAGTCAAAGCTGACACTCCCGAACGTCGCTGACACAACCACACTCTGTAATGAAAGTGAAAAACAGAGGCAGATCTGTCATCATGACCCATGAGATATTGTTTCCTTACCCTGACTTCTGGGGCAAATTGGAAACTATTGGTCCCACTACTATTGAATTTACGTCAAAAGCCTGGCCATGGAGTACTCCCACTCTACCACGGTCAGAGAGAAAACGGTTTCCCAGATCAGTTTCCTGTAACATGACTGATGCATGGGCTTGTAGTACCCAAGTGAGGACTCACATACAGAGTATGTTTTCATGTATTAGGTCCGAGTTCTTATGTGAACAAGCCAGCTCAAAGCTCTTGAACCATCTGAAGACTACCCAGTGTGAAGTGATGTCCACATTCCAGATGACCTAATCACCAGTCAGATGTGTATCCCCATACAGGTAACCACAGAGACTTTCCTCTGTTCTGACACCAACTCTTGAATGGAGAGAAACCTCCTTTACAAAAGCAGTCGCGGCAGATGGCTCATTTTGTATAGGAGACAAAGAACTCTGAAGTCGTTGTCTTACATCAGAGTTGATGCTCTGCCCACAAAATTTGAGATCTCTTAGTTTGAAAGACATACTAGACAAAATCCAGACCTCAGGTATTAATTCTACCTATCGATGGTACCTCTCCTCACAAACCTGGTGGAGAAGGTTGTGCTAATATGAACCTTATCGGTCACTCCTCTTGGGTCCTCCTCAAATATTGGAACCCATTCCTCTGTTCAGGATATGATGGAACAGGTAGAATGGAGGGCCTGCGTAACCTCCAGGTTGTTCCAAGTATCCCGAACGGATTCCTCCACCTGCTCGAAGGACGAGAACCATGTAGTAGACAGGTCCTATGTAGGTCTTCAAGCATATGGATGATATCACAGGAAAACCCAAAGGAATGTCCTAAGATAATATATTCTACTTAGAAACGTCCTAATTATCCTATTGTCCAAGGAAATACCGTTAAACCGAGCAGGGCTCACTCTGCCAAACGAACGTTTATTTCCAACCACATGAACGTCCTATGCAATGATCTGTTATAATGTACTGACATATGTTCAATATGTTACTTTTCAAAGGAGAAACCCTATGCTGCTAGAAACCACCATGGTGCTATTCCTGAGCAACATAGGTCAGAATTGTACTCAACTTAACTTAACACAATCTCAAACTCTTGAAGAATGGTAAATTCCCAACCTTCCTTTTTCAGAATTCATTTAGTAAACTGAAGCTTGAACCAACTAGGCTGGGTTAAGGACTTCATGTCTTCAATACTTAGAAAAGGACTTCATGTCTTCAATATTTAGAAACTAAGTCAAGATGGAAGAGACCCATTCGAAGGTGCTAAGTTAGTCTACAAACCAACTATGTACTTAATCTAGGCTAAGTAGGTATGGTCAAGTTTGAACTGGCTAGGTTAGGTTAAGTTGGCAAGACCAGGTTCAAACTGGCTTGGCTTGGCTAGGCTAGACTAGGCTGAGACCTCCACCACTTAGGTCAGGCTAAGATGGTAATGGTAGGTTGTAACTAAACAGGTTAGGATAATTCCTCCACCACTTAGGCTAGCCTAAGTTGGTAACGGTAGACTTATGCTAGCTAGTCTAGGCTAGAATAGACTAGCCTATTCATAACTCTACCGCTTAGTTAAGGGTAAAGTGGTCATAGAAAGTTCGAACTACATAAGCTAGGCTATAACCACAACCACTTGCTAGGATGAGCTAAGAACTCTACTACTCAGACCAAGCTAAGATAGTAAAGGCAGGTTCAAGTAGCAAGGGCATGCTAAGTCATCAACCCATTGTTAGGCTAAGTTGATACGTGCATGTCCGAACTAGTTAACCCAATCATTACGGTAGGCTAAACTAAGAACTCTACCACTCAGACTAAACAAAGATAGTAAATACAGGTTCGAAAGCTAGCCAGGATAAGACATCAACTATTTGCTAGGCTAAGTTGGTACATGTATGTTTGAACTACAGGCAGTCCCCAGCTTACGATGAGGGTTCTGTTCTTGAGACGCATCATAAGCCAGAAAATCATCAACAATTCTAAGAAAATCTTACTTTTAATGCTTTTGGGTGTGGGAAAAATTGTGTAAACTGCATTTTTATTACATTTTTCATAAAAAAAACTTCAAATATTGATTATTTTGCATTTTTGGAGTCATTTCTTCCACCAGATTGGCATCGTAAGCGCTGTAACCCTGGGGACACACGTCGTACACCTGGAAATAATTTCTGAAGAATATAATTGAAAAGTGTTGTAACCTCGGAACGTTGTAAGCTAAACCTGTCATAAGCCAGGGACTGCCTGTAGTTAGTTCAGCTGTTAGGCTAGACTAGGCTAGGCTAGGCTAGGCTAAGCTAAGAGCTACAGCACTCAGACGAAACTACGATAGTAGAGGTAGATTCGGACTAGCTGAGGTAGGCTAAGAATTTAAACACTTGTTAAGCTAAAAGATATGACTGAATTAGCTGGGCTATAGAATCCTAGGTTACGACTGTACCACTTAGGCTAACCTAAAATGGTGAAAGTTAGAAGTTCCACTTCCTTCTTTCGACTTGCAGTCTTCTTCGTGGTCTATACTCCAGTAGCTAACTCAATGAGTAGGTCTGAATCTTAGATTATGGATATAAAAAATAATTGTCCTCCCACCAAAACAGCCTTGCACGATAAAAAAACAAACATTTTTTGTGAGTTATCATTGAGAGGAATGGTTCCTCAGTACTTCACTGTAAAGATCAACCTATTGACTAACCATAACTATACTTGTCTACAAGTAGAAGTGCTTGGTCAATATTCTCATAGGAACAAACCAGATTGTACACAAACGATAAAACAAGGGAATTCTTCTTACATGGAAAGGTTTGAAGTCTTGGGTCAACCCAATATCTGTC
>NC_087200.1:59803319-59822848 GCF_015104395.2 Macrobrachium nipponense
TCATAATAGGAAGAAAACTGAAACAAAACAAGAAGAAAATAAGCAGAAAACAGAACCTGGGCCAGAAGTAGCAGTTTCTGTAGAAGTTAATAAAATAGAGAAGAGTTGTGGGAAGTGATTGATGCAATTTTATACATGGTGTAAATCGACAGTTTGCAAAATTGTTACTAACACACACTGTCAAGGATTTGAGTCAGGGAAAGTTAATGAGAATGAAGGATACTAGGACAGAGTCTAATAAAGTGTTTAATTTTGGTAAGACATCTTATAAGTCAAAAGGAGTAATGGAAATACCAGTGATATAAAAAAACAAGAAGTTTTATTTGAAGACAGAAATTCTGCAGGATGATCTACCATGGCTAATAGGTAAGCAAACCATGAGCAAATGGGTATGACCATAAATTTAAAAGAAAATTGTCATAATAGAAGTATTAGGGGGAATGGCGGTAAAGTTAAGAGAAGACAAACAGGGTCATTTAAGAGTACCTATAAGGAGGAGGAAGCTTGAAGAATTATTAATGGAAGGTTGGAAGGGAAACAGTCTGAGGGAAATTAAAAGCACAATGAAGAAATTACATTTACAGTTTGGTCACGGAAGTGGAAATAAAACATGGAAGCTAACACAGGAAGCACACTGGAGTGATGGGTTGATAAAGAAAAGAAAAGGAGGAAATGAAAAAGTTACAAGTAACGGACCTGATTGGAAATTGTGAGATATGTAAAAGATACAAAATAAATCCAGCTAAACCAGTACTAGTAGGATTTTCTTGGAGTAAAACATTTAATGAAGTTGCAGCAATGGATATGGGAGATAGAAGAGAGAAAGTTCTTGGTAATGGTGGATATGGTAATGAGGTATTATCAGGCTTTTTGGATAAAAGATAAGAAACCAGAATCTATAATTAAGACACCTGATGGTTGGTTTGCTATATTTGGAGCGTCTTCCAAAATATTGTCAGACAATGGGGGAGAATTTCAAAATGAAACCGAAGATGGAATATTAAAGCATTAGCCACAGAATCAGAATCTCCATGGAGCAACGGATTATGTGAAAAGACCATAGACATGATCAAGGGAAGTGTAAGAAAGATGATGGAGGATGAGAAAGTAGATTGATCCATAAGCATTGAAATGGGTAGCGAGTGCTAGGAACTGCTTAATGAATAATGGAGGTTTCTCTCCTAACCAATTAATATTTGATAAAAAACCCTTCCCTGCCTAATCTAATGGGAGAAGAGAGCTCAAGTCCTCCAAGCAGAGAGATGGGATGGAAGAGAGTATGGTAATGGACACACTGAATGCAATGCACAAGGCCAGAGGGGTTTATAAAAAATAAGACATGTAATAAAATAAGAATTGCATTAAACAAAAACACCAGAGAACATAAATTTGAAGAAGCAGAGGTGGGAGATGAGGTATTCTATAAGAGGGAAAATGAAAATGAATGGAGGACCTGCTCAGGTAGTGAGAGTATCAGGGAAAACAGTAGTAATTAAACATGGGGATTCTTTAAGAGAAGTAGCTAGATACAGGTTCCTAGGATTCAAAGACTATCACCAGAAACAGAAAAGATGTCTTCTAGAATAGATAAATCATATGTTGTGAAAGGTAGATCCGATGGCCCAAATGAATGGAAGGTAGATAGGCAGGAAGGAAAAAAGATAATAGTAGGCTGGGGAATGCAGACACAGAAGAGGCTATAGAAAGAGATGTGGTAGTGGAAACAATGGAAGATGATGGAGAAATTGAGTTAATAGAAGTGATACAAAGATTCAAAAAGGGAAATAGAGTTAGAGCTGTAAACAATGACACAGGACAAGTAGAAGAATGGATTATATTAAGTCTTGCAGGAAAAACATCATGCAAATCATGGGCTGATTGGTACAATGTACAAGACTCGCAGTCAAGTGACAAGGGGTGGGTTAACTTGAGGGATTAGTGTCATGTAAAAAAAAATTGAAGATGAAGATGAGGTGTTGCTAGGATATGAACATAGAAGCATAATGGACGCTAAAGAAAAAGAACTTCAAAGTTGGAGAGAATACATGGTATATGAGGAGGTAAATGATTTTGGACAAAAAGCTATATCTACTTTGGACAAAAAGCTATATCTACAGGATGGATAGTAACTGAAAAGATAAAAGGGGGGAAAGGATATGTAAAGCAAGATTGGTTGCTAGAGGGTTTGAAGAAGAGATGGCGGAATGGGAAAAAGACACTCCCACATGCAATGCTGAAATTTATAAATTTTGTTTGACCATAATAAAAGTGAAAGATTGGAATTGTTATATGTTGGATGTGAAAAATGCGTATTTACAAGGTGATGATATACAAAGAGAAGTATATTTAAAGCCACCTTGGGAAGATGGTTGGAGTGGATTATGGAAGTTGAAGAAAACTGGTTATGGGCTCAAGGATGCAGCAAAAGCACGGTATTGTAAAGTGAAAGTAGTGGAAGAGCTCAAAGGTGAGAGAAGAAGACTAAAGCCTAATATATTCTTCTGGAAAAAAACAATATACTGAATGTTACTTTGTGTACCCACATAGATGATTATTGCTACGGAGGAACTGAAGGATTTTTAAAGGAAACAATTGGGAAATTGAAAGGGAAATGGCAAGTAGGAGAAGAAGTAAAAGGTTTAAGTATATAGGAGTAGTAGTAGAGCAGAAGGAGAATAGATTTTGCCTTAATCAGTGGCAGTATGTGTATTCTATAAAAGAAACAGAAGCTAGAAGATATGCGGGTAATAGAGTGTTACAACAAAAGGATTTACCCGAGTATAGATCAGTGGTAGGACAGTTGAATTGGGTATCACTACATACCATGCCAGAAATATCATATGATGTCAGTGAATTAAGTAAAGCATTTAAAGAAGGAGCGACTCAGGATATGAAGAAGCTTATTAAAATGGTGAGAAAAACTAAGAACATGATGTGCGAAGTTACAATAAGTGAGATGAAAAAAGAAAAGATTTATTGGGAAGCCTATGCAGACACTTCATTTGGGAACATAGAAGATGGTCATTCACAATTGGGCTATATCATATCCTTGACAGATGGTGAGAGGAGAAGTCCCATATGGTGGAAGTCCAGGAAATCGAGGAGAATGGCAAAATCCACCACTGAAACAGAAGCCCTGAATGTTGGGGAGGCTATAGAAGGATTGATATATTTCAAGAATTTGTGGGAAGAGGTAGTAGGTTTTAGGGGAAAATATTAGAAATTATGTAGAGGGTAAAGAGTTGGCGAATAAAGGAAATTAAAGGGACTAGGTTAGGAAGCAGTTGGAGGGGAGGGAGAAAGAGATAAGTGTGATTATGTATTGTACATCAGTTTAATTAGAGTTATTTCATTTTTATTATTATTGTTATTTTCTGTATTGTCGAAATATGGTGGATGTCCAATGTATGGGCAGCATATGGTTGATTTTAAAAAGTGTTTATTGATGTATTTAAGTTGTGTTGTGACGTCATAGAAGACAAGATGGCGGAGGTATCTGGTGAATGTAAACAATAATAGAGGCAGCAGGAGACAAGTGGCTTGGGTTGTTTGGTAGTAGGAGAGAGATCTTTGTCGAATAGGAGTTTTTGGGTTGTAAGTCTTATCATGGTGTTGTTCAAAGGTGTAAGCTGGAGTATACTGGGGTCAGAGAATGTGGACAGGTGGGAAGATTGCACAATTGTGTTCGAAAGGAAAGATTAGGCTAGGAAAATATTCAAACTCATGGCCGTCATAGTCTTTGCAGCCGTCCTAGTTCTTACGTCCGTCATGGCCCTACGGCCATCATCGTTCTCAACCTCTCACTGGACCATTGACAACCTAGACGTCAACCGGCAAGACTGAACTAATAACTACTGCTTGAGCTTTTTTTGAAGGCAAAGAAGAAATAATTCCTCTCCACTTGGCACAGGGATCTGTTACAAAGACCCTTATTCCAAAATTTAACTGTAGCAAGCACAGGCATCGCTGCAGCTTAGCCTACAGGAAAAGACAAGATCACGAAGACGAAGACAATTCATGCCTTTCCATCTTGCGTGTCTTTTCAATTTCCCTTCTAAAATTATCAAATTTCTCCATAAGCGCATGTTCCTGAATATGAAAGCGTAGTTACTGTATATTTGTCATCACTGAAGACAAGAGGCTGTAGGCAGTAGACTGTCATGGTGTCATGACTGCCATCATTTTGATAGTGGTTTTGGCTATGACATCATCACACTTGATGGCACAAGGTTGTTGATGGTATTCTTCCTACCATAACAAAGAAACCCAAAATGCTGTGACAGTCCTGGCTCGAAAATGAAGAAGAAATTATTCTTCTCCTCTTGGTACGAGGATCAGTCACAAAGTCCCTGATTCAAACATTCTCCAACTCTTTCAAAGCTGCACTAGACCAAGCTTCAATCAGTAACTTGTTCGACATTTACAACTACTTCTTGTGCTTTCTTATAAAAGGGATGTGACAGTCCTGGCTCAAAGATGGAGAAGAAACCATTCTTCTCCCCTTGGCGCGAGGATCAGCCATGAAGTCCCTTTTCTACAACAATTGATTAGAGAACGCACTGGAGTCAATGTCACCGAAGCTTGTGTTGAAACCTAAGCAGGAGGAGAACAAGAAGGAAAAACTTGCATCTTTTCCACTTGTATGTTTGTTATTTCTCCTAAGGCTTCCAATTTCTCCCAAAAATGACAAATTTTCTATAACAATTTATATTTTTTATAGCTACAAAACTGAGGTCTTAACAATACGATAATTTTCTAGTGCCTAGCTGGATCCGGTTAAATCGTAGATGAAAAAGCATGGAATCTTGCGAGATATGGCAAAGGATGTGTATATCAGGTGAAAAGACCGCATACTCACGCTACTGGGTTGTCTTTCCCAACTCAGGATGTCTTAAGAAGACAAAGGGGCGGCTAGAGGTGGGCAGTACAATGTGAAGACCAGGTTTGTAGCTATGAAAAATACAAATTGTCTTAAAAAATTTGTCATTTGTTCATACATGAACAAACCTTCGGTCTTAACAATAGGATAGACATATACTTGGTGGGAGGTACAGACATCCTAAACTGGCTGGGGGCCTACCCACCAGTCCAACTCCAAAACAAATATCTACAGGAGAGGAACTGATGCCCGTGAGAAGCTAGATAAACTGATATCCAACAACTCAGCCACTGGGCTACATACAATGATAAATGGGAAGATTCATTGCAGAAGGGAACTAAAGAGAAACTCTGACTGTTCAATAACAAACCAATGCACCATGGTTCGTTATTACTCCTCACTCACCCTTGCTAGGGAGTGGAGTATATGCTACTAAATAAAGGGTTCGAATATTTGAACACAAAGCAACCAAACTATCAGTATGACTACCTTACTCCCCTGTATCAGACCAGTCCAGCGAATGATGTGTCTATTCCTCAACCTGCCCGTAGGAAGAAGAAAAGGAACAAGAGAAAGAAAGACACCAGCCAACTCACTCATTCTCTCTTCCACACAATCATCTTAGGTAAGATACAAACGTGCCCGGTTAAGGGCAACGATGCGTTACATGATCTGTTGGGCAGACACCACAGGGCCTAAGGAAAAAGTGTCCATAGATCTGTGGACAACATCCTTTTGATAGAAAGAGGTGAATGAGGAATGGCGTAACCAAGTACCAGCGCTCAGAACTCTATGAACAGCCAAATTCTTCTTGAAAGCCAGAGAGGGACCAATACCCCTGATGTCATGTGCTCTAGCCTACACAGACGTGGCGGTGGAATCATCAAGAGTCAAATACGCCTGTCTGATAGCTTCATGTATCCAAAAAGAGATTGTATTCTTGGACACCTCTTTCTTCGTACGCCCTGTGCTAACAAAAAAAGACAACCTGGCCTAAGATATCATGTCCTCTTAAGATAGCAATGTAGAGCTCTGACAGGACCTAACAAAAGCGCTTGAGAATTACCACCCAAAGTCATCCAGTGATGGAATGGAAAAGGAGGCTAACCTAGTATCATCCTGCACCGAAGGATTCCAGGACAAGGACACTGACCCCAAAACCCCTGGTTTGCTTCACATCATAGCTGAGGACATGTAGCTCCCCCACTCTCTTTGAAAAGGCCAAGGCCTAGAGGAAAACAGTTTTGAGTGTCAAGTTCCTGTCTGATGAACGGCGTAAAGGCTCATAAGGAGTTTTAGCGAAACTTCTCAAGACCAAGGAAACATCCCACGTTGGAGGCTTGAGCTCTCTAGGAGAACACGACTGCTCAAACCCCTTAACTAGCAAGGAGAGTTCCCAGGATGAGATGTTGATACCTCTAAGACATAACACCAAACTCAGGGCTGCCCTGTAACCTCTAATGGTGGAAACAGACAAGCCTTTCTCATCCCTGAGGATGACAAAAAAATCTGCTATGCACTGAATAGAGGTTCTGAGTGGAAAAACCCCAGTTTACGACACCAATCACAGTAAATCGCCCTTTTCCTTGGTAAATGGCAGAGGTAGACTTTCTCAGACTGCTGGACATATATCCTGCTGTCTTCTGAGAAAAGCCTCTTGCTCGGAGGGGATGCTTGATAACCTCCAACCGTGAAAAGACAGGGATTCTACTGACTGGTGGAATCTTTCTATGTGTGGCTAACAAAGAAGATACCACCACGGGGGGATGTCCCTAGGCACCACTGACAACAGATCCGGGAACCATTTCACCTGCGGCCACAGAAGGGTGACCAATATCATCCAGAGACTCAGCGAACTCATCCACCTGTTCGGGACTTGACGGATCAAACAAAATGGAGGGAAGGCATAAACCTCCAGGTTGTCCCAAGGATGTTGGAACGCATCCTCTGCTAACGCCAGAGGATCCGGAACCACCAAACAGAATACCTCTAGTTTCCTGTTGAACGGGGTCACAAAGAGATCTAGCATAGGTTTCCCCCAAACCTGGAAAAGTCTATTTACCACGGCCTGATGGAGAGACCATTCTGAGTTTGTCCGCAACCACATTCCTTTTGCCAGGGATATATCTGGCTGAGAGCTCTACCGAATTACTGACCGCCCACTTGTGAACCTTGACTGTCAAGGCGTGAAGTTGATGCAAAATCAGTCCCCCTTGCTTGTTCACATAAGCAACCAACATGGTGTTGTCCGACATGAGAACAGCAGAATGTCCCTCTACTTTCTCCTGAAATTCCTTCACCCAGAAAGGCTGCCTTTAACTCTAAGATGTTGATATGCTGCTGTCTGTTCTCCAAACTCCAAACGCCCGAAGTAATGAGGCCGCCTAAATGAGTAGTAGATACCTCATCCGAAGGACATCTACTACCCATTCTCTGCCCCATAACTCTGCCACTTGGCCCACTGACCCACCAGCCACCCACCCACCTGTGGCAAAGGAGAGGGAGAGGCGCCCAACCTATCAACGACCCCCCTTATTTCTGCCCCTAGAGTGCCCTCCTTGACCTGTAAGAGCAGGACCATAAGGGACGTTGGTCCTCTGACCTAGGCTGAGACAAATGGAAGGGCCCCGCCACACCGAACTCTTAAGACGGCTTAACAGGCGATGATCTTTGTACTTGCTGCTGAGCAGGAGGAGGAGGAGGAGGATGGGTGGGACGCCTCCGAGAATGAGAGACTGACTTGGACACAGCCTGGTGCACCAACCTGTCCTTCATGTCAGTTCGCCGTCGGTCTATCTCATCCTCCAGCTCAGTCCGAGGGAACAGGAACTGAGATTATAAAAGATCCCCATTTCTTAGCACCAACATGGACTCAGGGTCAACTGATCTTGCCATCCTGGATAAAGCTGCTTCCCTTCTGATCAGAAGATTAGCCCATAAATTAACGCTAAGGTGTGCGAGATATGAGAATGCCTTGCCTCCAGACTGCAGCAAACTGGCAAGAGAAGAAGCGCTCACCAACCCTTCTGGGGACCTGTCAGACGCAATCTTGGCAATGATTGTCGACAAGAAGTTCAACCATGACACAGTCTGTAACATGGAGGCTGCCGTTGACTCCAAAGCTGAGGCATCCTGCGGAGACAAGGACAGCGCCACCGACCTCACCTGCTCCAAAGTCAACCCTGGCTTCAGACGTTATATAATGTCTGGATTAAGGCGACGAGGCAGCAAGCAGGCAGAGTTCGTAGCATAATACTTCCTATGCCTCATGAGTGGTGGACAAAGCAACTTGGAAGAACCCCTTGACCGAAGAGACCCGTCCCGATCTGACACAGAAGCGTTCACCTTTTGCAAGACTGACTGGGCATGCCCCGATAAGGGAAGCTGAAATGACGACTTAGGATCTTGCGTACCCCCCAGCAAGGATTCCAAGAAGGGAGTGAAAGACGACTGAGCCTGAGTCTTACTCTCCAAATTGTTGAACCCACGAATGAGATCAATAACTTCGGTAAAGGAAGATAAAAACTCTTGCGTGTCTCCTTCCTCCTGCTCCAGCAATGGAAACCGACGACGAGAAAAACATGCAGGCTTTTCCAAAACGCCTTCTTCATGCAAATCAACTGTGGACCCAGCAGCCAAACAACCTGAGGCGCCAGCAGACCTGTCTGGACTGGAGCCAAGCGCCAACCCCTGTGATGAACCAACCACAACACTAGGAACACCACTACAAACACTCGCAATAGATGACTCACGTACGTGTCCACGAATGCGTCTGTGTGGACCAGATGTACATATGTGTGATGGAGAAGCATCTCAAACTCTTGACATAGAATGAGAATTCCTCAGAGTTGAACCCCAAACAGCATCAATGGGAGGGGGAGGCGAACACTCCGGCTGCACTACTGCATTCATAACTTTTGACCTTTTCACAGGTGCCTTGAGATCCTTACAATGACAAATAGGCCCTGGTGCAGAAGCAGCAGAAGAATCGGCAACATGCACACGAACGTGCGAGGTTGCAACACACTCGTGTCTCAAAGAAGATGACAATGCAGCCACAGCAGACTGCACAAGGGACAAAACACTAACACTCCCAGGAACACGGACATGCCACTCCTCACTCATTGACAAAGAAAAAGCAACCTCCTTAACCCTCCAACGCTTGATATGGCAATGCGGATGAGATGGGGGAATGGAAGAGAAGATGACAGCATTGATTCCTTACACATCCTCTTGGCAGGAGGAGGGGCAACGCAACACACTTGCTCACAGCCTTCTCAGCCAACAGGCAGCAAACCTATCTTCCAAAGCAGAGTCCAATCTCTTAAGAACTGGCTGACATACAGCCTCAGACAGATCCATAAGAGAGGACGCAGATGATACAGAAGGGAGAGGGAACGTCCTGGATGGCAGCAATGACGTCACGGGAGCAAACGATGATGACACTGAGGAGCGAGGCAGCGCAACAGCCCCAACCGATGACGCCGACATAGCAGAGACAGACAACACTGAGGGCACTGGGAGTGATGTCATCAATGGAAGTGACATCATGGCTGTAACTGGGAGAGATGGAACTGGGAGTGATGCCACCAGCGGCGCTGACGTCACGACCTCCCCTTGACCTAAGCGAGCGGCAGGCATCACTGGCGGAGAGATACAAAATGGCTGACCCATGCCACCAACATAGAGAAGGGTAAAGGGAGGTGGGAGAGCTGGGGGGGCCTGAGGGGGGAGGTGAGCATTCATGAAATGTGTCAGCAAACCCTCAAAGGAGGGTGAACCCCATAGCCCAAGCAACCACCAGAGCGCAGCCATTTCGGACGCCTCTGAGTCTGAAATATAAGAAACCAATGAAATAGCCTCCTCCCTTGTAGGAAGCAAATTAACTCCCAAGGAAGAGGGGCCGACATTACACAATAAATCAGCCTGAGGGCCTCCCAATACTTCCAACAACAAATTGATGGAAAAAAAGGAAGGAGACACAGGCACAACAACACTAGCATCATGGGGTGTGACTGCAGAAGAAGACAACGCATCGGGACAAGGTGATGAAAACCCTTCCCGAAGGAAGGGTCAAAACTCTACAATGCTCCCTCTTACTATAAAATAACTTCCACTGAATTCTAGGCCACTCACGACATTCCAGGCAAGAATTCGTTATGGTACAAACATTAGCACGACACCTACTGCATGTGGAGTGTGGGTCTGTAGCTGCAGAAGTTAGGAAACAAGAACACGGGAAACCTTGAGTTCCCGGGCACATATGTTAGCGAGGCTGAGAAGAAGTGGAGGAAGCCATAACACAAGCACACACACACTGACAAACACAAAGTGAAAACAGGCAACTGCAACTCTCAACTAGACGGTTAAGAAAAAGACTGAACGCAGTAGCGTGGGTGCGCGGTCTTTGACTGGTTTTCACCCAATATACACATGCATTGCCAGATCTCACAAGATTCCTTGCTTTTTCATCTATGATTTAACCAGATCCAGCTGGGCACTAGAAAATTATCCTATTGTTCAGACCTCAGGTTTGTTCGCGTATGAACAAATGTGAGTGTCACAGAATCAGAAAGCGTAGTTGTACAGTACTCTTGTACATCAAAGAAGCAAGCGTGGAAGCATGTCTGTGCAAGCCATGTTTATGACGTCACTGAGCATCCTGAATGTGATGCCAGCACTTAATAGGAAGTATAAGGCTGCTGTTGTTATTTCTGTAAGCATAGCAACCTTAACTCAAAATACTGAGGCGTTGTACTATCTGCTTCTCTACCAATGTCGAAGTATTCGACCACCATTCACTGAAGATCAGGGGTAGAAGGGACATCCATAGCGAGGGGACCCTTGAGGGAAGTGAGACATCACATAGCAAACCAACTGCCCTTCTAGGGTTGATAATCCTGAAAGGCCTAATGCCGATCGCACACCCCAATCAACTCTTCCTCCGTATCTGGAACAAAGAGCAAGATGGGGATGCACACCCTTCCTCCACAGGAAAAGGAGCACAATTAGAGAAAATTACCTTCCAAAGTCCCTCCTGATACATCCAAGATATGAATCCATAGATGAACCAGATGGGATACGTGAAATATCAAATAGTACAGGTGGTGAAGTAACTGGATCTGAACATAGTTTTCTGCACCTACGACCTACTACACATTGGATGGGGCTCTGTGTATTCCGACGTTAAAAAAGGTGAAGATATCCAGGCATTTATCTGCTTCTTGTGAGATCCAGGAAGCATGTCAAGGGTCCATGTTCTTAAAATTGCCTGGAAATTCCACACACAAACAGATTCAAACCAAACCAGCTTTAAAAGAACAGAAGCAAAGCACTTCCTCTCTTAAAGGCAGTAAGAAAATAACTAACATGGTCACGGGTTAAAGAGGGGTATGTGGGTGGTCCCACGTGACTCATGACTGCGTACAGATGCCAACAGTCCCTTGCGTACACAATTTTTTAACTTAACTGGTTTTCAGCTGGCGCTATGTTATTTATCCTAATATTACAACCAAGGGTTTGTTTCATATATGAACAAAGATATTTTACAGTGTTCTATAATTATCAGTCCTCACTGTTGTGGCTACACTATACCTGTACTTTTTTTGCCTTAGATACCTACAAATCTTACCTACTCTTATATGTTCATAAGGTGATTTTCATATAACATAAACAATAATCACTTTTAAAAAGTCTTATTATTTAATTTAGCAAAAATCAATATGTATTACTATGCAAACATTACTGATACTCAGTAATAAACTGTTCTGCACACTGCTGTCTCTTCTCATTTTTTTAATACCAACTACAAGGACAAAAACAAGAAGCCAATGACACGTCTTTCAAAATTTTGCAGAAAATTTATTTCTGTTTTTTTATCTTTTTTTTTTGACACATCAGGTCTTTTCATGGCTTTTCATTTTTCTTGTTTTTTTTTGGGGGGGGGAGGTTGAAAATTATCCAGCTGAGTTGTGAATACCCAGTAACTTTCTCTGCATTAAGTAAAGGTCAATCACTCCATAAATAAAAAATCTCCAAGTTAATAAATGAACATAATTTTAGAATATGACAGTAAAAAATAACACTACTATCAATATCCCTATACATTCTAGCCATGAATCTAAGCATGTTATAGTAACCTTTTCCAGAATCTTTGCCATTTTCTTAACAAGTGCTGTTTTTCCACATATAAAGAAACATAAATCTTATACATATAGGTAACAAGAAATTCTGCTTTTTACTTATTTCCTGGACTCAAATCCAGGGTTTTACTGAAGATGCAGATATACTATTCTACTATATCGAAGACCTGCCCCCACCTCTATCTATTTGTTACAAGATCTTGAATATGACAGGCACTGGAATCCATTGCATTTTCCTGGAAAACTACCAGGCTATGCACTTCCCTGCAAATCCACACTGAATTTTCCAGACTTCAACTTTACTTCGACTTCTTTATCTGTTGTTGTCAAATACTTGTTTGACTGACTGATTTGTGGATTTCTTTGTAACAGTACTTCATTCCTATTATAAATAACTACAGGCACAGCACTGATTCATAACAGGCACCAATATTTATATAACTTCTCTCTCTCTCTCTGTAGGCCAATTTTCCTTGTAGCCCTCTTTGGTTTATAGTCAGCTAATTCTGTCCATAAGGGTTGTCAGCAGAAGATTTATAGAAAGAAAGAAAAACCGATCTGACATACTTGCCACTGTCTTTACTCTAGTTCTTATGGTATGGTAATAAAATACCTTCATTACTCAATTTCTTCAGGTTCAGGTACCCTCTACCTTTCTTATGCCCATCAAATTAACTGTTTTGGTATTCTGTCAAGTCTGTTCTCTAAATCCACAAATATATCTATTTCTTCTTCTGGCCTTATTATAAACATCATTTCCAGTTTCTTTGTCAAAAACATAATGAAAAAAAGTGATTGTTACCAGTTTTAACTATTTCTCACTGCTCAAAATATACAATATGGTATGATCTATAACTTACCTTTTCCCTGCACCAAGTGAATTTCTCAGTGCATTCTGATATACATTTTCTTTCTCCTCTAATCTTTTCTGTAAAACACGAATCATTGCATTTCTCTCAGCTATTTGGGTCTCCAATTCACGATTCCTGTAAAATACATGTCATCAGTGAAAATGAATCCAGCTCATGCCATACAAAAAAAAAATCAATAAATAATACACAGCCAACCAACCTTCTTATTTTAGAAGAAACAATTACTTATAAAACAATTTGCCCAGGAAAGCATGGAATTTCATCATACATGTAAGAACACATTTTTTACCCTTTCTCTAACTTTGCTATGCCAGTAGGGAGTGAATTAAATCACCCACTGATGAACTGATTACTATGGGTTAAGGGTGCTAGCCTGCCAATATAGGGCGAAAAATGCAAAACCATGAAAAAATTCATGGAGCTTCATATGGCAATGGAGATTGAGTATACAAAATATTTCGTCAAAATTCCTCTTACTTTCATAGTTACAGGGTAATTCGTCAAAATTCCTCTTACTTACATAGTTACAGGGTAATTAGTAAAAGTAACTCAATAAGCCAAAAACATTGATCCACACAAGAAAATGCAGTATATTTCTTCTGTTATCATAAATTTTGATCATTATTATCAAACAAATTGTGAGCAATGGCATCTGTAGATGGGAAGACTGGGCTTTACACCCTTCAGTGCAGCAGAAACATGAAAGAGAGAGACACGTTCGAGTTTCACCTCTAACATTCACTTGCTTTTACATCTGTTTTTCTTTGTTTCGGCAAGGTTTTCATCATGTCAAAGAGGAAAAGACTAGCAAAACATCTCACTGACATACAGAAGAAGAAAGTTCACTCAAATAAGAGTTCAGAAGATCTTAGTATCAGCGATATTAACTGAGTTGGTGAAGGAGAGAGAGAGATTGTTGCGTACAGAGGAGCCTGGCGCAGTGTCCCAGGCTACAATCTTTGAGCAAAGGGATCTTCATTTATGATTTAACTATGATAAAGAACATAGTTTTGGTTTATCAATACCCAAAAAGGAATATAAAATTCATAATAATCAAGATTTATTAACACTGTCTTTGTAAAATACAAGGAAAAACTTAGAACGCTAGTATCTCAAAACTATACTTATTAACCTTCAAATTTTATCTTCTCCCTTAGTTTTAAAGCTATAGCATTGAAACTCGGTATATAACTTAGAAAGACATTATAGAAAACTTAGAAAGACATTATAGAACAATCAAATCTAGCCCTTTTTTTTCATTTTTGTTTCATTTTTTTCTTAACATTTTTTTCATGACTTATAGGATTTATTTTTTTACCATAATGAAAAAATTCATATCTAGCAAAAAAAATTACTTTTAGAAAAAACTCTCTATTTGATTGGAGGTCTACATCAGGTCTATATAAGGTAATAAATCCCAGGTCTTAATATCAAGTATCAAGGGAGGAGATAGAATTTGAGAAATATGGTATTTTCATTATAAAATAAGTTTTTAAATATACTTACCTGGTAGTTACATATATAAAAGGTCCCTCCCTCCTCCCCTCTGAGAACAGGGGCATGGAATTTCTGAGGACAAATGGGAATGGTTCCAAGTACCTGGGTAGAGGGAGCACAGGTATGATCACCTGACCATCTATCGGCGATTGCTGCGAATTTTGAATTTCTGCCGTGCACGCGACGAATCGGCGGGATAAAGCTATATATGTAACTACCAGGTAAGTATATTTAAAAACTTATTTTATAATGAAAATACCATTTTTAAATATCTAACTTCCCTGGTATTTACATACATATAGCTGATTGACACACTTGGTGGTGGGTTAGAGAACTGCAACACCGTTGGGAATTCGTATAATTATTAATCGCTATAAATTAGCCGTACCAATAATCTGGTTCCTACCTGATAAGGAAGCTGGCTTCATAGTTTTCCTGCCTCATTCACCTGCATCCCTTGAGAGACCCAGCAATCCGCTGTAGAAAGTCTCTGTGGGGCTGTCACACGGTCCTCAACCTTAACATGACTAGACCACCACCCTTGCTATCATGGCATAGCCATGGACAATGAGCTGACCACCTGACCCACTAACACACTAAAAACACACTCCATAAAACCTAACTTAGACTTGCACCCCAGATCGTGGAAGGTTGCAACAACCTTCACAGACAACCTGTGAGATCGAAGTTCAAGAAAATGCAAGGGTATATAAACAAGGTTATAGGTTAGAGGCAGTAGTACCTTCTCCAACTACGGCGCCGGAGGCAACGTACGGACCCAGGGTCTGTACCTCTTTTAGGTAACAATCTGCGAAGATTGACTTGCTTTGCCAGAATGTCGCTTCCAAAATCGATTTCATAGACTTGTTGTGTCTATAAGCCCTCGAAGTTGCCACAGCTCTTACTTTGTGTGCTTTGACTTTGAGGATTGGGAAGCTTTTCTCGTCACAGTTCTGGTGAGCTTCCCTTATTAAATCCTTGATGAAGAACGCAAGTGCATTCTTTGACAAGGGTAACGAAGGTTTCTTCACCGAGCACCAGAGGTTGTCTGCCTGTCCTCTCATGTTTTTGGTCCTCTGCAGATAAAATTTTAGGGCCCTCACTGGACAAAGGCCTCTCTCCTTTTCCTCTCCTACTAAATGAGCTAACCCTGGTATGGTAAAGGATCTGGGGGCCATGGCTGAGAAGGATTCTCGTTCTTGGCGAGAAAACCTAGTTGCAGCGAGCAGACTGCATTCTCTCCATTGAAGCCTACATTTTTGCTAAAGGCTTGCAATTCTCCTATCCTCTTGGCTGTTGCCAACGCAACCAGGAATAGGGTCTTCTTAGTGAGATCCTTCCACGAAGCCTAGTCAAGAGGTTCAAACCTGCTCAAGGTTAAAAACATCAGGACTACATTCAAATTCCAAGAGGGGGTTGGGTTGTCCTTCCTCTTAACTGTCTCAAAGGACCTTATGAGGTCCGAGAGATCCTTGTCTCCCGACATGTCAATATCTCTGTGACGGAAGACGGAAGCTAGCATGCTGCGGTATCCCTTGATGGTTGATACTGCTTGTTTCTCTTGGGCTCTCAAGTGTAACAGAAAATCTGCCAGTTGAGTTAGAGAGGTACTGGAAGAGGAAATGTTGTTAACTCTGCACCATTCCCTGAACACGTCCCACTTTGACTGGTACATCTTGATTGTGAATGTCCTCCTCGCTCTCGCGATTGCTCTTGCAGCTTCCCTCGAAAAGCCCTTCGCTCTTGCCAGTTTTTCGATAGTCGAAAGGCAGTTAGATTGAGAGCGAGGAGATTTTGATGGTATCTCTCTATATGTGGCTGTCTGAGTAGATAGTTTCGACAAGGTAACGATCTGGGGGTGTATACTAGCCACTCCATCACTTCTGTGATCCAGGGTCTCATGGGCCAAAACGGAGCTATCAGGGTCATGCGGGCGTTGTTCGACTCCCTGAACTTCTTCATGACTATGTCTAGGATCTTGAATGGGGGGAAGGCGTACATGTCTAGTCCTTCCCAATCCGTGAGGAAGGCGTCCACTGCCACTGCTTCCTGGTCTGGGACTGAAGAGTAGTAAACAGGTAACCTCTTTGTTCTCTGCATTGCAAAGAGGTCTATTCGGTTCTTCCCACAGATTCCAAAGCCTGCTGCACACCTCGTGATGTAGGGTCCATTCTGTCGTGAGAACTTGTCTTCCTCTGCTGAGAAGATCCGCTCTGACATTCTTCTCTACCTCTATGAAGCGGGTTATCAGAGTTATATTGTTCGCTTTTGCCCACAGCAGGAGATCTTTTGCTGGCTCGTAAAGGGAATCCGAACGAGTGCCTCCCTGTTTCCTGGTGTAGGCCAACGCTGTGGTGTTGTCTGCGTTGACCTGTACTAACTTGTTCTGGACCTCCTCCTGGAAGTGTATTAGCGCTAGATGAATAGCCACCAGTTCCTTCATGTTTATATGCCATTTCTTCTGATGGTCTTCCCATAGACCCGAGTCTCGCCCTTCCCCAGTGTTGCACCCCACCCCACGTACGATGCGTCTGAATACAACACTAGGTTGGGGTTCTTCTGTTGAAGTTCGAAGCCTTCTTGTGGTTTGTTGGGGTCGTCCCACCAACTCAACTGATTCCTGATTCCCAGAGGGATCGGAATCCACGTCTCTAGGATTGGTCTCTTGTCCAATATCTTGACAGATGGAACTGAAGTGGACGTAGATGTAGTCTTCCCAGGGAGACGAATTGCTCGATCGAGGAGAGGGTCCCCAGGAGACTCATCCATTCCCTCGCCGAGCAGGTCCATCTCCCTAGGAAGAGCTTCACCTTTTTTAAGCATTCTAGAATGCGTTTCGGGGCTGGAAAAGCCCGAAAAAATACTGACTGAATCCTCATCCCCAGGCAGATGATGTCTTGTGAAGGCGTCAGCTGTGATTTGGCAAGATTTACTACCAGTCCCAGTTGTTGCGTCATAGTCATTGTCACTTGTAGATCCTCCAGACACTTTTCTTGCGACCTGGCTCTGATTAGCCAGTCGTCCAGGTACATCGATATTCGTACCCCTTTCAGATGTAACCAGAGAGCCATGTTCGATACCACTCGTGTGAAAACGTAAGGAGCCGTGCTTAGTCCAAAACAAATGCTTTGAACTGATATGTTGTTGCGTGATGTACAAACCTCAGATATTTCCTGTAGTTTGGGTGAATTGGGACGTGAAAATACGCGTCCTGCAGGTCTATCGACACCATCCAGTCTCCTTGTTTGGTGCCTGCTAGGACTGATGCAGATGTCTCCATAGCAAACTTGACTTTGCTCACGTACTTGTTCAGTGGACTTACATCCAGAACGGGTCTCCAACCTCCCGAGTTCTTGGGTACCAGAAATAGTCTGTTGTAAAGTCCATCTGACGAGGGGTCCTCTACCACTTCTATTGCTGCTTTTGACAGCATCTGGTTTACCTGCTCTTGAAGAGCGGCTGCTTTGCTCCCCGAGTATGTAGCTGTCAACTCTTAACGGCTCTGGCGAAAGAGGAGGCTTACTTAGGAAGGGGATTTTGTATCCTTCCTTCAGTACTTCGACTGTCCAGTCGTCCGCTCCCCTTTGGCTCCACTCTTGCCAGTAGTGGGATAACCTGGCGCCCACTTGTGTCTGGAGGTTGTTGTGTTCACTTTTTGGGTTTCGGATGCTGTTTGGGGTTTTTAAGAGGTTTTCCTCCAGCAGCCATTCTCTGGCTTCCTCTCAAAAGGGCTCTCCCACGAAAGGGCTGACGCATGGGAGGAGCTTCCTTCTCCTTCCTGACTAAAAATATTGCCGGAAGAACTTTCCTCGCAGTCCTTGTAATCAGATCTTGCATTGCTTGTTGCGCAAGAGCTGCCGATAAGTTCTTCACTAGCTCTGAAGGGAAGAGCTGTTTGGTCAAGGGAGCATACAAGAGTTCTGCTCTCTGAGCGAGAGTCACTCCTGACGACAGGAAAGAACACAGCGTAGCTCTTTTCTTAATAATACCTGCTGTGAAAAGGGCTGTGGGTTCAACCGTCCCGTCCCTCACAGCTTTATTGAGACAGGCAATAAAGTGCATTTGCGTCTCGTTCTTCTCGTCCGTAACATCTGTGAGGGCTCCGAGAGTCTAGTCCATCAAGCTCCTGAAGACGCCTTTCAGCAAGTGGTCTATTTCCGATGTGGACCACATAACTTTGGCCTTAGTCATGGCTGTTCTATGCGAGGCGTCTACGAGTCTGGAGAAGTCCCCTTGGGAGGAGGCAGGAACTCCCAAGCCGAGAGCCTCCCCAGTCTCATACCACACGCTAGATCTAGAAGCCAATCTCGTCGGGGGGAGGGAAAAGGTTGTCCTTCCCTGTTCCTTTTTCTTCAAAATCCATTTGTTCAGCGTCGAAAAAGCCCTCTTCACTGATCTGGCTAAAACTGTCTTCTTGAAGGAGGAAGACTTCTGGGGTCTACCCTTCATAAACTGCGAGGGCGGGCTCCGAGGTACAGCCTGCTGAAAATCACTTGGATATAAGTCCGCCAATACCGCAAGTAATCTTTTCAGATCTGCCGCATGAAGAGTTTCTTGCGTCTCCTCCTCTGAGATCTCTTCCAAAGGATTGGCAATTTCCAATGTCGAACGAGTGGGGGAATCACGCGCATCGTCCTGCTTGCATGCATCATGCATGCGTCCAGCATGCTACGAGGGAGCATCATGATCCTTGTCACCTCCCGTCACGCGACCAGCTTGCTGCGAGGGAGCGTCTATGAGCGCTGCAACTTGCAGCGAGTCCGCGTCTTGCTGGCTGTTAGCGTCTCGCTATCCTAACTCCGGTCTTATCCTCTTCCTGGGTCTGTTGACATCCTTAGGTTCCTTCTTGCGTGCTTCCTCTCTTAGTCCTTGCGACTTGTAAACGTCAAACAGAGACGTAACGGACTGCTGAAGCTCTGACAAGAACGCTGCTTGCGGTGCCTCTTGCTGCTGGGGGACAATTGGAGATGGCACTGCAAGTATGTCTACAGCTTCGGAGACTCTAGCTGGGGTCTTCTGGCGAAGAGATGGTGATGCCCCTTGCGACACCTCCCAATCCGGGGGAGGGGGAGAAGCGTGAACTGACGTAATGTGCACGTCTTCTTCCTCCGAAGAGCTATGCATCCTATGCCTCTGTTT
>NC_087200.1:59823348-59850037 GCF_015104395.2 Macrobrachium nipponense
TATGAAATAATAATAAAAAAAAAAATATTTCAACACCAACAGTGAAACTGGGGATAGAACTATAGAAAGAAACACTAAACACAGCAAAGGTTATTACAAGCTTACTACAAGGTAAATGCAGAATGGTATCTCCTATTTACATAAAAAAAAATAGAATCTTACACTGCATGTCTAATGTCTATCGCTTGGCGATAGACTTTTTGTTCTTTCCTTACGACTGTCATTCGTAAGTAATTTTTGGTTCCTCTCATCTCCCTTGGATATCTTAGTAGAGAGGTTCTTCCTTGACTAGAGGAGATGATTCAAACAGGCAAGTTGACAAGATAACAACTTTATTCTGTAACTCCATACTAGGAGATGCAGCTCGGTCGGACGACCGATATGTTGATTGTTGGCGTGGAACTGCCATTCTAAAGCATCGCGTCGATAGCGGAACATTAGCTATCTCAGCAATTCATATAAAAACACATACGTAGTCTGCCGGCTCGGAAGTTACAAGTTCCGGCGTAGGTTAACAGGTCAACCGCTTCCCATGGAAGTTGTTGTGCAAAGTTATCATAAACATAAAAATGTTGACAAAGCTGTGAGCTAGATCAGGCTACTGCAGACAGCGCATAGCGTAATCTAGGTCTGCTTTGGTCACGTAAAACCCTCCTAATGCCATGACCCCAGGTCACTGGTTTATATATATATGTAATTCTTACATTAGGCTCGGACTGCTACCTATTCAAGCCTTGAATAACAAAAAAAAATTACTTTAAACATTGTTCATAGGAGCGTGCTCGTAACATACCGTCTAAGGATACATAATAAGTGATTAAATGTATAAAAAGGAAAAGGTTCTGTTACATTACCCTTGTTGACATATTCATAAACAAAGATAAATGCATGGAAAATATAGATCCATGTTTGGTAATACTAATGATTATGTACCCAAAAAATAATAAAATGGTAAAAATCAAAACATGTATACATGATTAATATGATAACATGTAACCTGATTAAGAATAATGGTTACTAAATAATGATTATAGCATGATCATGGATAATTGTTAAAGAGTACTTGACACTCTTTGTAATAGATAAATATAATTGTACAATGGTATAAATAGTATACTAGGATGGAAATCTGCAGAAAAGTAATATATACTAGGGCTGATATTTTTATTAGGTGCCCGAAAAATAACTTTAGGAATATATTAATGTATAATATTGGGCTATAATGATTTATTAGGCGCCCTGGAGATACTTTAACTGTTCAAATGCAAAGGCGTGTCCTTTCTGTCCTACATTTTTTTGCCAGCTACGGACCGCTTTTCACACACAACACAATTCCAGACAATTCCCTAGGCACGAACTGAAGTGGCCAGGTTCAGGCGGCCCTAAACGCAAACGACTTGAGTTTAACGGGTACGTCATCTAGACGGGCCAGTACGTTCCCTTGGAGATCCTTCTGTTTACGCCTCAGCCTACGCCAAGCAAAGATGTTGACGGCGATAACCAATATGGCCGTCACGTGAACACGGCTAGCAGAATGTAGTAGCGAAGATTTTCTCCACCTGCATAAGTCGATGACGCGTGGGTCATCTCAGCCAGTTGCTCAAACGCTGAGCTACTCGCGCGTTGTATGGGAGAGGTAGTGATGGGATGATTGTGGTAGCCCACGTGTATGTTCGCGAAATACGCCTTCTCACGTATTATCGTGTTGACCCCTCTGACGGTATAGTTTGTAGATGTCCCGTACAACCATCGGCTGCTACGAAGATAGGGGCGGGCATGGGCGGTGGATGTGTCCGGACACACGACGTCGAATCCGGCCTTATCATAAACGGATCCAGGAACCATTATTCATCCTGTAATTGAATTTATTACCGTAAAAGGGATAAAGTTTCCCAGACAACCTTCGCTTGTATGAGAGACCGAGAGCCGTTTAGCACTATGTCTAACTCACCTGATCCGTTGATATAGGATAGAATCAAAAGAGTCAGCTGTACAAATTTTATTATTCATGGCTTCTGAACAGTGAGTGAGTTTATCTAAGTCTTTAATGACTGTAAATGATTTCTTATCAGAAGAATCAGTACATGCCCCGTTAAATTGGATATTACTGATTGGATTTGAGTTATTCGTCATAAAAGTAGAAACGGTGCTATTTTGTACGATTGCCAAGCATCGGAAGAATCAAAAGGAATTGTGATCATAATTCTATAATTTTCTACGCTGACTGATATTAGGCTATAATAGAATTCTACTTTATGGGCATCCAATAAAGGAATATACCCTAGCTTCTCCCGTCCGTTTTCCAAAGTTAACGTCAGATCTTTAATAGGCATGAGGTGAGGAGATAACACACCCTTTGTTGCGATAAGACATTAGAAGTGGTGGCAGCGTATAAACGAAGAACATAATTAACAAGACCCATATCAGCCGACCGAAGGTCTACAAGAACTAACTTCCACCTTCAACATCAAACTAAACAGAGGAAACGGGATCTTCAATCAACGCAACAGTTTATGAAGACGCAACTATGTCCTTCATCGAGAGGAATACAAGCATTTAACACCGACGTTTGAGCAACTGTTGTCACTTATCTTCGAGAATCTACACCGGACGAGAGCAGCATTGAACAACAACGGAAAGAAGAAAACAAACACAGGGAACTCACCCGTTCAAGAGCAAGGACGCAGAGGGACAGCTATAAGCAGTAGTGCAAGGACGGAGGCTGTGACGTCATCAATCTTGGACTTCCAGCGCATTCGTGCACCGAGAGAAGACCGTGACGTCATCACGACTTCCGACGCGAGACGTCATCCCATGTCAACAATCCTTCGCAATATAATCTGGAGCTAAGTACCATTTTTATCTATTCAGGTCTTTTCCTCAGTGAAGTGTTGTTCATCAAGAGTCGATCGTCCAGTATTCTGGGGGTGAGTTTGTTCGCCATATTAATCTTCCTTCATTACAGAACTATCTCAAACTACGAGGTTCTCGCCCGCAGATTAATTTTTTTTTCTTTTTCTAGTTGTCATTAACCATTTCTTGCAGGGAATTCTCCGTATAATATTTTATCATATTATCTGTATTTTTGTATCTTTAGGGGGATTTTCCTATTACTATAACACACTTATACAGTACATTGCTTATGCGTTTACGTAGTGGTCGAGTGTACTCTATAGATATTTTGATAGGATTGCAAGGAATAGAAGTGATAAGAAAAAAGTGAAAGCAGAAATGGCAACTATACAGTAAGTCCTCGGGCGGGTTACGCTGGTCTCGACTTACGATGTTTCGTGGTTACGAACGCGCCCCCATAAAAAATATAAAAAAATAATATTTTGCGTCGTTCCGTCTTACGCGGTTTAGCGTCGTAAGCAACGTAAACAAACGCGAACTAGTTCCAGGCGCACGGCGGAAGAATACGCTTTGTGGGGAGAGGACGGCCTCAGTCCTCGCCCAATACGCCATTTTGGTTGTTTACACTGCCTCTCTCTCCCTCGTGTTATGTATCGTTTTGTAACTTTTTGCTCTTTGTTATGGCTCCCAAGTGCAAGGCGGACTCTTCTGATGGTAGTGCATCGAAGGAAAAGAAAGGCCATCACCATGGAAATAAAGTTGGACATTATAAAGCGATCCGAGAAGGGAGAAACGCCAACAAACATTGGCCGCCTCGCTTGGCCTTAGCCGTTCGACCGTTGCTACCATTATCAAAGATAAAGAGCGCATCGTTGAAACATGTGAAAGGGATCTGCTCCTATGAAAAGCGACAGTGATAAAACTAAGCAGCGTAGTGGTCTAATAATTGAAATGGAAAGGTTATTGGTGCTTTGGTTGGAAGACCAAAATCAACGGCGTATCCCAGTCAGCCTTATGGTGATTCAGGAGAAGGCGAAAAGATTGTTTGAAGCGTTGAAAAAACGAAAAGGGGGAGGGAAGTGAAAGTGAAGAGTTTGTGGCTAGTAGGGGTTGGTTTATGCGATTTAAGGCTCGGGCCAATTACCATAACCTTAAATTGCAAGGTGAAGCTGCTAGTGGGGATGAGAAAGCAGCGAGTGAATTTCCTAAAGCGTTGTCTGAGATAATTAAGGAGGGGGGTTATTCTGCTCAGCAAGTGTTTAACGTAGAAGAGACAAGGTTTGTTTTGGAAACGTATGCCTAACCGCACTTACATCGCCAAGGAGGAGAAGTCAGCACCCGGTCATAAAGCCAGCTAATGTGAAAAAGAAACCATTGTTCTTGAGTAGATTAAAGCCTTTATAAAGCAAATGTGAGAATTGCTGTGGTAGACTAATCTGTAAAAGGAGCTAGCTAGCCTAGCTAATATTACTTTGCTTACTACCTAGATGCAATGAAGCCAACCCCAAAGGTAACAGGTTAGGCTAGGCTATTCGACATACTATACACATAGGCAAGCATCCTTCTGATCAGTGGAGGTTCTTTTTCTCTTCACTAACCTCCCCCAGTCTCTCCAGCACCGCAGCTTCTCTCCAGTGTGCAAGCCAATCAAACTAATAAAGGTAAGGAATTGTTCTCTCGTTGTTATTGATAGGTATTTACATTAAATCATTGTGGTATTTTCAATGTTCCGACTTACGCTGAAAATCGTGTTACGATGCATCGTAAGAAACGGATCAACGTCGTACTCGAGGACCCCCTACTCGGCTGGCAACCCCAACGTGGTGACTCTCGTTAGCGCGAGGTCAGCGATTGTCCCTTTTCAAGGTCGGGTCAATGGGTTCCTGCCTCAAAATGTTGAGGCATGGATCTCATCTGGTAGACGCTCATTTAAATGCAAAAAGCATCACAGACCCAGCAGTACAATTACAGGAGGCTAAGAGCTTCATTGACTTTGCTAAAGGAGACGCAAGTGCGTATCTAAGGGGGGTTTCTTTCCAAGAAGCGCTTACATGGGACGAGTTCAAAATTAGATTACGTGCCGTGTATGGGTGAAGAGGCTTTTAGATGTAGTATTGGCATTGAGAAATATCCTTAACCAAGCCTCCATGACTCAGCTCAATGTTGTCGATGCGGGCGGCGCTAATTGCCGACCGGCTAAATGAATATCAGGATAGTTTAAGTACTCCGGGTGGGTTGCGGGTGCTAAAATCAAAGTGAAAGATTTTATCCGTTTGATCTACCTTACGTCATCACTGTAATGTTGCCTGAAGCGTTAGTACGGTGTTTTGATAAAAAATTGCAGCCCGACAGTACGGAATTAGATGTGTATAAACAAATCAAAAAACACATGTCTAAATGTACCGACCTAGATCCTTCGCTCATTCAAGTTTTTGCAAAAAATGAGAACAAGCCACAACAAGTAAATGTGGTACATAATAATAATCAAGTTGCAGGGATGGTTTGTTATAACTGTAAACGACCAGGTCACATGATTTCAGACTGTCGGACGCGTTTTTGTTCAATACACAATAGTTCAACTCATTCATATAACCGTTGCTACTCGAGGAATCAACAGCAAAATGCTACAAACACGCAACCAGTTGCTAGTGCAAATAAAAAGAAGGGTCCTCAGTACTATAAGAAGAAACAACCAAACGGAAATTCTGCACAACAGCAGAAACAAACAAATCGTGCTTCAGGTACCTCTGTTCCTGGGCCGTCTAGCCAGAACTCGCAAGGGCAAGCGGATTTTCAGGGTGTGATAAACAAAACAAATACCACGTAGTTCACTCCAAGGGGGGAGGGGGAGGGCGATGTTGGGTCATCAATATCAACATCTTTTGTATCAAATAATCAGTTTAATCATTTATCAGATCATTGTGAGACAATTGATTTTCCTATGAAACACACGGCCGAATCAAAAAAATCGGTGCAGGTTCCCGTAGATTTGCAACAAATTCATGCAATTATTAGTCAAAACGAGTTGCGACCAACCTTACATGCAGTAAATTTGGACCATAAGTCATTCACTTTGTTCTTTGATTCTGGTAGTCCACGTAATATAATGGATTTAAGGACTCATCATTTACTCTTTTCAAATTTCCCTATAGAAAAGTCCGGAATAAGGCTCGCAGGCATTGGGAAGAATGAATTAAATGTTGTGGGCGTAACTCATGTACAGTACAAGGTCGGTAAGCGCACGTTTTGCTGATACCTTTGTCGTTGTACAAAACATTAATATGTATCCCGCAGTAATTATCGGATACCCGTCTATGGGCACTCAAAATATTATCTTAGCACCTGCAAAACACGGCGTGTATATCAAAGGGAAATTCTATAGGTCTTCTAATACCCTAAAATCAGTTTTAGATAATAAAGAGACAGCAGAGTTGTCACTTACATTACGGAACCAATCACCTGTCTCATGAACCAAGAAATAATTACAGGCAAACCAACAGAACTCTCGCTCACCCGTAATATCAGCTTGCACGCAAACTCTCGAGCTAAACGTAACTTCAAATATAATAGTGCGTGTAAAGAGAACCTTGCCAGGATCTGAAACATTAATCCTTTCCGAAACTCTGAAAACACACGGATTATCCGTCACACAAGCCGTTTATACAGTCGGCTCACAACAACAATGTAACATCGAAGTCTGTAATCATTTGAATACCACTTTAGTAATCCACAAAAATCAACATATCTTGGATGCCGAAGTTTATAAACATCGCATTCTTACCGTAGCTGAGATAAATCACGCTCAATCAGTCGCGGATGAAACCCTTTTGCAATCTATAAAGAACAAAATCAATAAAGATATTCAAGAAGAAGAAATTCAGCAGAAATTTGAATCTGTTAACTAAATATCATGATGTTTTTTCCACTACGGATGGAACCTTAGGAAAAACGGATGTCATCGAGCATCAAATAAGGCTCAAGGACAAACAGAAAGTAATCTATGTACCTTCGTACCGACTTCCTATGAAATTTCAGAATGAGATAACAGAGGAAGTAGGTAAAAAAATGTTAAAAGAAGGAGTCATTAGGAAATCAACAGGCCTTATAATTTTCCGTTAATAGTAGTACCGAAAAAAGATCGAACTTGGCGGATATGCGTAGATTTTCGTCGCTTAAATGAAGAAACAATCCCTGACAGATTCCCAGTACCATGTACCGATGATATCCTATCTTTACTAGGCCAGAATAAATATTTCACAAGCCTAGACTTACTAAAAGGATTTCATCAGATTCCGATGGAACAAGAAAGTATCCCACCGCTGCCACCACTTCTATGTCTTATCGCTTGGCGATAGACTTTTTTGTTAGTTTCTTTCCTTACGACTGTCATTCGTAAGTAATTTTTTTGTTCCTCTCATCTCCCTTGGATATCTTAGTAGAGAGGTTCTTCCTTGACTAGAGGAGATGATTCAAACAGGCAAGTTGACAAGATAACAACTTTATTCTGTAACTCCATACTAGGAGATGCAGCTCGGTCGGACGACCGATATGTTTGATTGTTGGCGTGGAACTGCCCTTCTAAAGCATCGACGTCGATAGCGGAACATTAGCTATCTCAGCAATTCATATAAAAACACATACGTAGTCTGCCGGCTCGGAAGTTACAAGTTATTTCCGGCGTAGGTTAACAGGTCCAAACCGCTTCCCATGGAAGTTTGTTGTGCAAAGTTATCATAAACATAAAAAAATGTTGACAAAGCTGTGAGCTAGATCAGGCTATCTGCAGACAGCGCATAGCGTAATCTAGGTCTGCTTTGGTCACGTAAAAACCCTCCTAATGCCATGACCCCAGGTCACTGGTTTATATATATATGTAATTCTTACACATGTACTGGAAGGGAACAGTGAGGCAGTTCAAATACTTGCTAGTCAATTCGGGCAATCAACGCGCTGGCTTCATAAATGTAGAGCGGCAATTGCAGTCGTCCACTTGAACTCCGTATTGCAGAAACTAGTCTACTTGAAAGGCAGGAACTACCCAAAACCTGTAGCAGGACCTTTTCTTCTCAGAAGTCTGCTCGACATCGAGAAAACACGGCTGTCCACTCCTGAAGACGACTAGACCAATATCCAAGCAACTCTCGAACAACTTTTCTGATTGATCCTTCGTCGGTCCTTCCTTCGTCTCTAGTCTCTCTCTGACGATCTCTGCTGCCTGATCTCTCCCCTGATAATCTAGTCTGTGGCTCTTACTTAGGGATATCTCTCTGTGGGACTAAAACTGGTGAGCTCTCTTTTATGATCTCTCTCTCTTCTACGATCACTGCTCTCCAAAGTTCGTTCGCCGTATTATACGGCACCTCTGGGGGGCGGAGCCTATGGCGAACGTCACAGACTCGCGAGATTTCTAGAAAATTTCTTAGATGAATCTAGACGAGGTATTGCATCAGACAAAGCGGCGTTTCTCACGCAACGACGAGTTCCACAACACTCCTGCCGATTCTAGAACTTTGTCATGATAACAGGCACTCCAACATGGGCGCGAAAGCCTCCTTACTGCCGAAACTTCTCGAAAATGCGTTCTCCTTTCCTTTATCTTCCTTTTCAATAAAGCAGTTACCATCACACGCCCCCCCAAAAAAAGAGAAAAAAAAAATTAAATCAATTGATTTTATTTTTTTTTCTGAGGAACAACAATTGAACAGCAGGGAAACAATTCTGCATAAAGCTTTAATCCAGTCAAACACGCACACTTCCCCACTCACACACTCACTTTGTGCGATAACAGGAAACGGCTATTAGGCTACTCATTCTGAAAAAAACTAGAGGCTATCTGCTATAACATTATCCTTCTCTCTTACTTTTTCCGTTTTCTGAACTCTGTTATTAAAACTTCTAAATACTAAAACACCTCTTGTGTTTTTCTCAAAACTAATCTTACTCAGTAACACTGTTTACACGGGTTATTTCCCCTCTTCCTGTAACACTGAAAAAGGACCTTTCAAACTTATAAGGTAAAAAGGGACTTTCTCTCGAGACTAGTACTAAAACTTTATCTCTTACACACAAACTTCTCTTGTTTGATCTCAGATCAGCTTTCCTTTAGTTCCCCTTCCCCCTTGACTTCCGTTCGGGTTTTCTTTCGCTAAGTGCCAAGCGCTTCCGTTCTCCTCCGCTAGTTGCCAAACATCTCTTAGGTTGTTTATATAATACTCAAGATTAGTTATGCAATCATCTCTACCCTTACTTCTAGGCAAAGTTCCGAACATATTTATAAAAACACATTCTCAAAGATTCGCCCTACTGAAGGAATATTACACAACTGAACTCTAGGAATTACTTGAATCGGTTTCCCGGCAATTTGATATTCAAGACAGCTTAAAACATACCTCTTTACATCATTTTCCATATTAGGCCAAAAGTACGCCCTACTAATACACTTGAAAGTTTTATTTACTCCCAAATGTCCTTGCTCATCATGTGCTAACTTCAAAACTAGTTCACGAAGCTTCCTAGGAACTACTAATTGTTCTGTGTCGTTATGTTCGGTCAAACATAACGACACAAAACTTCGTCCTTTAAACAAAAAGTTTCCTTACACACATCATCGAGATCATCATCCAGCTCACATTAAAAAATTCGGGTTAGTGTCTCATCCTCTCTCTGCAATTTGACTAGCTCATCCTTATCCAAAAACGTTAGAGCCTAATTCATCACCGTAACTAGGACTAGATACTGGCACATTTACTACGTTACTCTCGACAGCTACGCCTTCCCCTTGGCTATCACTGTCAACCAAAGAGTTAGGTCTCTCAGCCACACTTATGCCAAGATCAACCTCGCTACTCTATCACTCGTTCGAATCCACGAACTCACTCACGTTCGAATCCACGAACTTACTCACGTTTGAATCCATGAACTCGCTCTCGTTCGAATCCACGAACAAATTATGACAGTAGTCTACGTCTGTATCTAAACCCGACCTAGTTACTACCATTTCAGGCACCGGAATATTCCTCACAACAGGATTCACATTCTTGGATAAAGCTAAGTCGTTACTGACAATAATGTTAACGCCTTCACGTGGAATACTGTCCACAACGGGCAAGTTTCACTTCTCCTGACACTACCTGACTTTCTAAATTCAACTTCAACAAAGGACAAAGAACACAAGTGTTAGGAAATCCACCTAACATGGCTTTCTCTTCCAAGTTGATTTCTGCCTTGTTCGGCACACACATCCTTATCAGTGATACAGCGGCCCCTTGCATCTCGAAGCAAGACCACTTCTCTCGAATCTACTCCTCCAAGAGAGGAAACTACGCCTTCCGACAGAAATTCACCAAAAATTTTCCTAGTTTCTCTCATCACATCATTCCTACTTGACGAAAGGTTAACTAGAGACACCGGTTTCTTACCGTCCTTCCTTTCTACTGCACATTTCTTCGCTAAATGCCCTTTCCCATTACATCGGAAACAAGTTAATTCTGAGCCACTATATGCCATTCTACTCTTACAAACCTTAGACGTATGACCAGGTTTTCCGCATGTATAAACAGGAATAGTCACTTTTACTCGCATTGCTATTACTAGGACTGAAACCTTTATGCTTTGTACTCTACCAGACGAAGGATAATTTCGTTTCTACTAACACTCAATTATGAGTTAGACTATATTCGTCAGCTAGCCTAGTTGCTCCTGCAAAACATACTTCTCGCCTATCCTCTATATAAAGTTTTAATCTCAGGGGATACGTTATCTTTGAAGCTTTCTAACAACACTAAGTTCTTCAATCAAAGTCCTCAACCTTAGCGGAAGTTTAACCAATAAAAAAACAGCCTATCTAACTTCTTACCGTATTTCTACATACTTAACTATTCATCCTTTCTCAAATTTCTAAATTTCTTACGGTACGCCTCCTGTACTAGCCTACAGTAGTACCTTGAGATACGAAAGGCTCTACTTACGAAAAACTCGAGATACGAAAGGCTCTACTTACGAAAAACTCGAGATACGAAAGCCAATGCGAAAAATTTTGCTGCTCTACATACGAAAAGTTTTCAAGATACGAAAGGTTATTTCTGTAAAGTCCCGAGATTCGCCCGGACCACGGAGAACAATTTTAAAACTCCCGCGCCACCAACTGAGTAAACTCGCCTCCATCCTCCGCTCTCCCATTGGTTCCTGATGCTAGTCACCCCATAAGATCCTGCTCTCCTATTGGTCAGCATCTACCCCTTGTGCTTTAAGTATTCTATTGGTAAAAGGATGCTGTAAATTGAAAAACTTATTCATGCAATACATTTAATACACATTAGGTAAAGATAGAATAAAGAATAGAAATGAATGGTTATTATACTGTTTGGTAGTTTCAGTAGTTGAAGAGAGAGAATGAAAATTTATGGCTTACTATGTAAAGTGATTGCTTGTCGATCGTTCGATACGAAGTGCTGGATGTAAAGTGACGTTTGGAAGCTTTTTTTTTTTGTTTGGTTTATTATAGTTAATGGTTACTTAATAATTATTTTTTGAATTGAGTACATGCAATATATTTTTAATAAAAAAATTGTGAATTAGATATCATAAATATAAAATAAATCTGACTGCCAACAAATACGTATTTTTTTAGAATTCTTCTTCTGTTTTATTATTACGTTATGTATACGTATGTTTCATTATAGCTGTCAGTAACTCGGTATCTCCATTAGGTAAAGATAGAATAAAGAACGTAAGACAGGTAAGAGCTGAATGTAAACAATCGATTGGTAAGTTTGTTTTTTTGTTTGTTTGTGTATTTTAGTTAATGATTAATTATTAATTATTCGAAATGAGTACATACTGATTATTTATATACATTTTATTGGCATATTCTAAGCTTTTAGCTCTTAGGTTTAGATGTCAGAATCATAGACTAGGCTACCGTAGCAACCTAACATAGGCTAGGCTTATTGCTAAGGGACATATGCAGTAAAAATAGGGTTGAACATTACATGCAGTTGAATATTACTCAAGTATGTACAGTATTTTGCCTTTTTGGAGTCATATTTCTTCCGTCGGATCGGCGTTGTAACCCTAGAACATGTGTTTTAGGCCTGGAAATATAATTTACTGGGGTGTTTTTGGAGGGCTTGGAACGGATTAGCCATTTTACATGTAAAATGTGTTCCAAGATACGAAAAACTCATAATACGAAGGCCGCCTCGGAAACGGATAATTTTGTATCTCGAGGTACCACTGTATATGCGCTAAGAACAGTTTCTTTCACGGTATCATAATTATCACAATCCTCCTTAGACATGCAACTATACACAGTAAGTGCCCTACCACTCAAAACTGACTGCAAATATAAAGTCCACGTTTCTTTAGGAGAACCTACTCTTTCCATTAACTTCTCAAAAACACATGAAATATGTCGTAACAATCTTCCTCATCGAACTTTGGTACTAATTTTAGCACTGCACTCATACCCAACGTATCAGCTCCGTTTTTGTTCTCGCCTGACCGACTGTTACGAGTACTTTCCTTTAACTGAGCAATTTCCAACTCATGCATACGCTCTTTCTCTCTCTCTTCCTGTTCATGCATACATACCTTTTCTCTTTCTTCCTGCTCATGCATACGCTCTTTCTATCTCTCTTCCTGCTGCATTACCAACATCTCTCTCTCTCGCTGCAATTTCCTCACTTCTCTCTCATACTTTTCTCTTTCTTTCTTTTCAACATACTCACGGAGATCATTCCCCTCTAGACCTATTAGCTTGCCTAACTCAATAAACTCTTTCACCATCTCACTCATTCTGATTCTTTCTATATTCTCCCTGTTTCAAACTGTTAAAGTGTTGATAGCCTAGGCAAGGTCGCCACAATGTTACAGTGACGAAATATCCTGGCCAAGGGTCGACACAATATGGCTCTGAGAGAGGTCCGCTTCAGGTTCGATATGAAATAATAATAAAAAAATATTTCAACACAAACAGTTGAAACTGGGGATACGAATATAGAAAGAAACACTAACACAGCAAAGGTTTATTTACAGGCTTACTAACAAAGGTAAATGCAGAATGGTATCTCCCCCCTATTTACATAAAAAAAAAATAGAATCTACACTGCATGTACTGGGGGAACAGTGAGGCAGTTCAAATACTTGCTAGTCAATTCGGCAATTCAACGCGCTGGCTTCATAAATGTAGAGCGGCAATTGCAGTCGTCCACTTGACTCCGTTTTGCAGAAACTAGTCTACTTGAAAGGCAGGAAACTACCCAAAAACGTAGCAGCAGGACCTTTTCTTCTCAGAAGTCTGCTCGACATCGAGAAAAACACGGCTGTCCACTCCTGAAGACGACTAGACCAATATCCAAGCAACTCTCGAACAACTTTTTCTGATTGATCCTTCGTCGGTCCTTCCTTCGTCTCTAGTCTCTCTCTGACGATCTCTGCTGCTGATCCTCTCACTGATATCTCTTTTATGATCTCTCTCTCTTCTACGATCACTGCTCTCCAAAGTTTGTTCGTCGTATTTATATGGCACTCTGGGGGCGGAGCCTATGGCGAGCGTCACAGACTCGTGAGATTTCTAGAAATTCTTAGATGAATCTAGACGAGGTATTGCATCAGAAAAAGCGGCGTTTCTCATGCAACGACAAGTTCCACAACACTCCTGCCGATTCTAGAACTGTCATGATAACAGGCACCTCCAACATTGGCGGCGAAAGCCTCCTTACTGCCGAACTTCTCGAAAATGCGTTCTCCTTTCCTTTATCTTCCTTTGCTATAAAGCAATTACCATCACAATATGTTAGAGTGTGCCTGAATTTGACATTGGTCTAGTATACTTTTTTGTAGGTTATTTTCTTAAATTTTCCCTTCATTTACCAGGTCAATAACTGCTGACACTCATTGTATGTACTGTGTAGTTCCCCGCTGACTGCTGGAAAATGCTTGTATTTTTTTTGAGAAACTTGAGTATTTCCTTGGGTTAATTAATTTGATTTCTTTCAAAGAAAGTGGACCAAAGATAAATTATTATTATTATAAAGGATTAGTTTATCCAGACCTCTGAGCCTAATAAAAGCACTTCTCCGGCTGGTTGTCCCAAAGATAACCTCACATGGGTTTATGGTTATGGAAGGTGAGGTAATTGTGCTGTTTTTATTGTTTTTTATATTAGTTATTAAGAAAAGATTTAAGTAACATTTGGACTCATAATTGTATGAGAGGTTCATTTATAATTCTAAGTAACCCTTGACAGACACTGATTACAGTGAAGAATTCCTCAGTTGTTCATACGCAAACACCTTTGGTCTTAACAATAGGATAATTTCTAGCGCCTAGCTGAATCCGGTTAAAAAACAGATGAAAGCAAGGAATCTTGTGATATCTGGCAACACACGCGTAGATCGGGTGAAGAGTGGTCAAGGGCCACTCACCTACACCACTGCGCCAGTTTTTTTTTTTCAACCGTTTCTGGGCGAGAGTCATGGTTAACTTCTTGGCCTTTACCTGGTTCATTACCCGTTTCGATTGTGTTTAGTGTGTGTGTGTGTGTTTTTTTTGCTGTTATTATGGCTTCTGCTCTTTCTTGGCCTCGTCAACGTGTGTGCAGTGGAATTCCAGGTTTTTCTGTGTTCTCGTTTTTGGCTTCGGCGGCGACTGATCCCCACATCACATGTAGCAGGTGCCGTTATAATTTTTGTACTATAACGAATCCTTGCACGGAATGCCGGGCATGGCCTGAAGAGTAGTGGAAGTTATTTTATAGCAAGAGAGAGCATCGGAGGGTTTCGACTCTTCCTTCGTGGGAAGGTTTTTCACCTCTTCCTGATGCTTTGTCTCCTGCAGTATTCAACCCCCATAGTAGTGTTGTTCCTGTGTCTCCTTCCTTTTCTTCCATTATTTGTTGCTGGAAGTATCGGGAGACCACCAGGCTGATGTTTGTAATGTTGCCCCTTCTTTTTCGGGAGTTAATTGATTCCCGGGAAGGGGGAGGCTTTTTTCATCATTCTCATTTATTCCAGAGTCGGAGGCGTTCAAGATGGAGGCGATTTAGAAGACGCTTGGCTAGGAGTCCCCCGTTCTTTGGAAGATTGCTAGTGCACTTTATGGAGGCTTGCTACCCCCCTCCTCAGGCTGGCCAGGCCATCCCCCCTCCTCCCAGCCTCATCTTCGTGGGTAGCCGAGGTCAGCCATCTTGTATTACTCCGCCAGTGTCTGCTGCCACTTCTTCAAGTCGGAGGGAAGCCGTGGTGTCAGCCCCATTGATGATGTCAAGGGATCTGTCGTTGTGTATTCCTCCGCCATGGAGTCTGATTCCTTTTCACACCGAGGGGAAGCCGTGACGTCATCCCCACTTATGACATCACTCCCATTGATGAACGTCACTCCCAGTCATCTCCTTTGCACTGCCTCTCTCAGCCGTGACTCATCCCTGCCGCCCAGTTCATACATCTCCCTTCCATGGTCTTCATAGCCTTCTCTTGCAGATCAGTCTGAGGTTTATATCCTGGCAGTGCTTAGAGGTTGGACTCGGTTTTGATGATAAGTTGGCTGCCTTGTCGGTTGACTGGATGGAAACGTGTTGCTTCGTCCCCGCTTTCTGCGAAGAGATCACATAAGAAGCCAGTGCTTTCTTACTCTCCCTCTTCCCCCTCTACGCCACATCGCTGTATCAAGCGTTGGAAGGCTAAGGACTTTGCTCTTTCTTTGCCTATGAGGGAGGAACACCGTGGACGTATTCTCGAGAGTGCTGATGTTTCGGAGAGTGTTAGTGTATCTTCCCTCTTGTGCATCTGCAGTGGCTGCGTCGTCCTCTGGATTGAATCACAAGCGTGTTGCAAACTCCCCCGTCTGTGCACATTGTGAGCGTGTTGCAACCTCCCCTGTCCATGCATATCGTGAGTGTGTTGCAACCTCCCTTATCCGTGCACATGATGCAAGTGCTTCTTCTCAAGGCTATTCGTCACTGTAAGGATCTCAAGTGCCTGTCAAGAGGTCGAGGTGGTGAGTGAGGAGTTGGTGCAGCAGGGAGTGTTTGCCTGCCCCTCTCACTGGTGCTTCCAAGAGTTCGACTGGGGGATTCTCCTTCGATCTCGAGTGTTTGGGATTCCTCTCCACCTCACAAAATTCGTTACGTCTGCTACGCCCGTGACCATTCACAGACATGTTAACCCTTAAATGCCGAAGCGTATTTTAAAAATCATCCTCCTTATGCTGGCGGCGTTCGCGAGTGAGCGTCAAAGCAGAAATTTTTTTTTTTCAAAAAATCACAGCAACGGCTTTAGTTTTCAATATTTAAGAGTTTTTTTTTTTTTTTGTTTTTTTTTTTACCTGAAGTTTTAGTATGCCCAACCATCAGAAATGGTCGAAATGGTCGAAAAATGCAATTGTAAGTTAAAACACTTATATTCTAGTAATATTATATCATTTGCCTTCATTTTGCAACAAATTGGACGACTCTAGCAATATTTCGATTTATGGTGAATTTATGAAAAAACGTTTTTCCTTACGTCCGCGTGGTAACTCTCCGATAAATGTTTTTTTGTGCGATTGTCCATAATGTTTGCACCATTTTAAATTTGCTGTTACATAAAGTTTTATATATATGGAAATGTGTGCAATTTCATGCACAAATACAACTAAAAACAACCCATGGTTGTAGCTTTTATGGGTTTTGAAATATTTTCATATAAATAACGATAAGTGCAAAAATTTCAACCTTCGGTCAACTTTGACTCTACCAAAATGGTCGAAAACGCAATTGTAAGCTAAAACTCTTTTATTCAAGTAATATTCAATCATTTACCTTCATTTTGCAACAAATTGGAAGCCTCTAGCACAATATTTTGATTTATGGTGAATTTATAGAAAAAAAAAAATTTCCTTTCCTTACGTCTGCACGTAACTCTTCCGAAAAAAATCAGAAATTTTCGTGCGATTGTCGTAATGTCTGCACCATTTAAAATTAGCCGTTACATAAAGTTTTTATATATGAAAAATGTGCGCAATTTCATGTAGAATACAACAAAAAATGATTGAAGGGTTGTAGCTTTTCTTTTTTTCGAAATATTTGCATATAAATCACGATAAATGGAAAAAAACCATGTTCGGTCAACTTTGACTTTACTGAAATAGTCAAAAAATGCAATTGTAAGCTAAAACTCTTACAATCTAGTAATATACAGTCATTTATCTTCATTTTGAAACAAATTCGAAGTGTCTAGCACAATATTTAGATTTGTGGTGAATTTAAAAAAAAAAAACTTTCTTTGCCCTCCGCGTGCGAGTTCGCGGCTGCAAATCTCCGAATTGCATATGTCGCATTCTCCTAATATTTGCTCCTTTTCATGTTAGGCGTTTATAAAGTTTCATATATGAAAATGTGTGCAAATTCATGAAGAATACAACTAAAAATATTTGAAGGTTTTGTAGCTTTTCTCATTTTTGCAATATTTGCATATAAATAAAATATAAAAATTTCGACATACAGTCAACTTAACCTCATCCGAAATGGTCAAAAACTGCAATTCTAAGCTAAAACTCTTACAGTATCGTAATATTCAATCATTTGTCTTCATTTTGAAACAAATTGGAAGTCTCTTGAACAATATTTAGATTCATGGTGAATTTTTGAAAAAATAAATTTTTACGTCCGAGCGTTACGAATTCATGCATCATTTTGTGATAATATTTTTTCTGTGTGATTTGATCGTTTACAATGTGTTTGTATATCAAAATGATTGCAATTTAGAGGGTACATTACAACGAAAAAAAATAACTCTTTAGCTTTAACCGTCTTTTGCACAGCTCGATTTGAATACAATCATGTATGAATTTTTTTTTTCGCTACCATATATCGCATTATTTATATTATGATAATGATATTTTTTTTCATTTCTGATGGTTGCATACTAAATTTCAGGTAATGACAAAAAAAATAAGGTGCCAAAAATGAACTCTTAATCTTTAAAACTAAGCGCGATGTTATTTTTTGAAATAATTATTTTTTCCGCTTCCATGCTCACTCCAAACCTGCCTCGGCATACGGGAGACGTTTTGGTTTTTAGGGCTTAGGCGTAAGAGGGTTAAAACAGAAGAAGAATTCTATGAAATATGTATTTGTTGGCTTCGATGATAGGAGTCTGATTTATTTTATATTTTATGATATCTAATTCACAATTTTTTTTATTAAATGTATTGCATATACTCATTTCAAATAATTATTAAGTAACCATTAATTATAATTAAAAAAAAAAAGCTTCCAAACTTCTGTTTACATCCAGCACCTTACGAGTATCAAACGATCGCCAAGCAATCACTTTTCCTAGTACACAGTTAGCCATAAATTTTCATTATCTCTCTTCAACTACTGAAACTACCAAGCAGTATGATAACCATTCATTTCTATTCTTTATTCTATCTTTACCTAATTTGTTTTATTAAATGTATTGCATGAATAAGTTTTTCAATTTACAGCAACTTTTACCAATAGAATACAATAAAGTCACAAGGGGTAGATGCTGAATAATAGGAGAGCAGGATCTTATGGGGTGACTAGCATCAGGAACCAATGGGAGAGCGGGAGGATGGTGGTGAGTTTACTCAGTTGGTGGCGCGGGAGTTTTAAAATTGTTCTCGGTGTTCCGGGCGAATCTCTGGGACTTTACAGCAACAACCTTTCGTAACTTGAGCAATTTTCGTATGTAGAGCCGTAAAATTTTTCGTATTTGCTTTCGTACCTCGAGTTTTTCGTAAGTAGAGCCTTTCGTATGTCAAGGTACCACTGTAGTGGGTTCGTCTCAGAAGACCGACGCATGGACCCAGCCCACAGGTTAGTTGTGTTTTGGGCTGTTTGGCTGCGATCCTTCCATTAATTTTAATGGGAAGGTGTTGCCTTAGAGGAGCCTACACATCCTTCTCGTTGTCTGTCTCTGTTGCTGGAGCAGGAGGAGGGAGACACGTAAGAGTTTTTGTCTTCCTTTTCGCAAGTTGTTGATCTCATTCATGGGTTCAACAATTTGGAAAGTAGGACTCAGGCTTGGTCGTCTTACACTCCTTCTTGCTTGGAAGCCTTGGTGGAGCGACACAGGATCCCAAATCATCTCTTCAGCTTCCTTTGTCAGGGCACGTCCAATCGTCTTGCATAAGGTTAACGCCTCTGTTTTGGACCAGGACGGTTCGCTTCGCTCTAGGGGCTCTGGCAAGCTACTACCCCCGCCTCTCATGAGACATAGGAAGTACTATGCTACAAACTCTGCATTTTTTATGTCGCGCCTTCTTAACCCGGACGTCATTCGAAGCTGGGATTGACTTTGGAGCAGGTGAGGTCGGTGGCTCCGTCCTTGTCTCTGCAAGATGCCTCAGCATTGAAATCTACAGCAGCCTCCATGTTGCAGATGGTTTCTTGACTGGACTTCTAGTCTGTGGTCATTGCCAAGATAGCTTCTGACAGGTTCCCGGAAGGTTTGGTGAGTGCATCAGCGCTTGCTAGTCTGTTGCAGTCCAGAGGCAAGGCTCACCTCAGTGTCAATTTATGGGCTAACCTTCTTCGGATTAGAAGAGACGCGGCTTTGTCTAGGATGGTGGAAAAAGATCAGTTGACACGGAGTCCTTGCTGGCATTGAGGAACGGAGATCTGTTGGAGTCCCAGTTTTGTTTCCTTAGACAGCTCAAGAATGCGATAGACTGGTGCCGGGCTGACACCAAAGACAGACTGGTGCACCAGGCCGTGTTTAAGTCGGAGTCTCGTCCTCGGAGACGTCCGTCTCCTCCTTCTCTTCCTGTCCGGCAGCACTCAAGGAGATGGTTGCCTGGTAGGCCGTCAAGGAATTCGAGTTCGGCAGGGCCTTCCCATTTGACTCAGCCTAGGTCAGAGGATCAACGCCCCTTTCGCTCTCGTTCCTTTAAGCCAAGAAGGGGCTCAAGGGGCAGAGGTAAAGGGGGCTGTCGGTAGGTTAGGCGCCTCTCCCTCTCCTGCGCCACGGGTGGGGGGATGCTTGGCGGGCCATTGGGCCAAGTGTAGGAGTTATGGGGCAGAGAAGTGGGTGGTAGATGTCCTTCAGGTGGGTACCCTACTGCCATTCGATTCTCTTCTCCTCCTCTGTCAGACAAGCCGTAGCTCAAAAAGGCATAACCTCCAGATTCTCTGAAGTTCTTGGCTCTTTGGGAGAAAGTGCAGAAAGATGCTGGACAAGGATGAGATAGAGGAAGTGGTGCGTATGTCTCCAGGGTTTTACAGTCACATCTTCTTGGTGCCCAAGGTGTCGGGAGGATGGAGACCTGTGATCGACTTATTCACCTTGAATCACTTCATCAGGAAGACACGGTTCAAGATGGAGACCCTGCGTTCGGTGTTGGCAGCCGAGAGGGAAGGCGACTTCATGCTGTCAATAGACTTAAGGGACACATACTTCCAAATCCCTGTTCATCCAATGTCCAGGAAGTTCCTTCGCTTCTCTCTTGGAGACAAGGTCTTCAAGTTCAAAGTCTTGTGCTTCGGGCTGACAACAGCCCCTCAAGTGTTCACAAGGGTCTTCTCTCTCATGTCAAGTTGGGCCCATGCTCAGGGGATCCGTTTGCTGAGGTGAATTCCTCAGTTTTGGCAGATGATGAGTTGATCACTGGGAAGTGAAATAGTTTCAGTGATTCACTGTATTTAAAGTAATCTCAGCACTTCAATCTGTGTTCACTATCTATTTTTGTATTTCTCAGACCAGCCAGATTTATCATACAACGTCTCCTCAGACTCAGTACTTTCCATTGGGATGGGGCTTCAGAGAGCAACTACCAAGAGCTGACTCAAAACTTGCCCCTAAGTAGTTGCTTTAAAATAGATTAGCTGAACTTTAGGCACTATGTACCTAAATACAAGTCCTAGGGTGGCCTGCAAGAAAGAGGGTTAAATCTTTAAATCTGTCCTTTAAGTAGCCTCTTGGGTAGGTATGAAAAAACATACCTGGACTGATTTTTTCAACTCAGGCTCCCACGATGAGTGAATTGAATTTAAATATTGACAATCAATGTATGAAATTGAAAACCCTTGGAGACTCTTTCCCCTCCAAATAATACATATAAAACTCTGCAGTTTTTTTAAAAATGTAACCATCAAAACCAGGAAAATTCAGATATCTTGCCCAACTCTTTTTCATTTTGACTTCTTTTCTGAATCTGTAATTAGTGAAAGTCACTTGTGAATTCAAATTAAGTTGATCACCACTTAATTATTTCAATTTTTTATTTACAAGATAGCCATCAAAAGAAATGTTGTAGTCAAACAAAGGAAAACGATTAGTATACACTATATATCATTAACAGTCAGAAAATTATTTGTCACTTACAGAAACCAATATTTTAGATTTCACTGCTGCAATGTGACAGTGAACAGCTTTCAAGTGTTGACAGTTTTACCTAAAACTTGAAAATGTAGGTGAACCAGTCTACAAAGATATTGTACATTATTTCTCTAGAAAAAGATTAGAACAGAGAGAGAGAGAGAGAGAGAGAGAAGGAGAGAGAGGAGGAGGGAGGAGAGAGAGAGAGGAGAGAGAGACGAGAGAGAGAGAGAGAGAGAGAGAGAGAGAGAGCTAGAGAGCTTTGAAATGAAATTGAAGTTACTGTAATTCCATTTAAAAGTTAGCTGAATACATTACTCCTAAAAAAAATAAATGGTTGAGAGAGAGAGAGAGAGAGAGAGAGAGAGAGAGAGAGAGAGAGAGAGAGAGAGAGAGAATTATGTAAAAAAAACAATTGATCGCTAATCTGGCATCACTCTCCCCCTGTCACATTACTTTACATATTTTACAGCTATGGACTTTGAGCTTCTGTGGAGTTCAAAAGAAAGATGAGGGAAAGAATTCTTACATGCATCATTTTGTTATTACAGTATATTATTATTATTATTATTATTATTATTATTTCGGAAGGAGACCTCTCGTAGACATGTTTTGTTAAAAATGGACTGCTGCTTCAGCACTATTAATCTTATAAAGAGTCTTCTCTATCTTTCTTGATGAAGGCCTTTCTCGTTGTTGCTTAGACTGGCGAGCAACGCACCAAAGGGCATGGTAAAATTCGGTTGAGTCATTTGATTTATTATTGCTTATACAATTCTCTCTCTCTCTCTCTCTCTCCCTCTCTCTCTCTCTCTCGTCTCTCTCTCTCTGCTCTCTCTCTCTCTCTCTCTCCTCATCCTCTCTCTAACGCGACGTTTCCTCCTGTATCGGCAGACATTATCAAGCAATAACTGCTGAGGGACTGAATTCCAGTGGCGAGTCCTTCTCCTTTTATCGTGGTGTTTGCGAGCTCTCCAGTACGGTCAGAGCACTTCTCCGGTAGGTCGAGTTTTTATTGGTTCCGGAAGGTGACTCATACGGGCGTTGACGAGTCTTGCAGACCTTCCTTCAGGTAGGGGGTATCACCGGGAGCCTCTTGATTGGCTTCTACCTGCGTGACGTCACCCCTGGTATTATTCTCATGTCCGGTGTTCGTTCCATGCGTGCTGGTACTTTCGTTAGGGGAGAGGGGTGTGGTCCTCCTCACACACGTCGGTATCAGGAACGCTTCTTGGGTGGTATTGAGGGGAGGCTTTTCTTCGAGGATGAGCAGCGCTGCTCTATCCTCGAAGAAAAGCCTCCCCCTCAATACCACCCAAGAAGCGTTCCTGATACCGACGTGTGTGAGGAGGACCACACCCCTCTCCCCTAACGAAAGTACCAGCACGCATGGAACGAACACCGGACATGAGAATAATACCAGGGGTGACGTCACGCAGGTAGAAGCAATCAAGAGGCTCCCGGTGATACCCCCTACCTGAGAAGGTCTGCAAGACTCGTCAACGCCCGCCGTATGAGTCACCTTCCCGGGAACCAATAAAAACTCGACCTACCGGAGAAGTGCTCTGACCGTACTGGAGCTCGCAACACCACGATAAAAGGAGAAGGACTCGCCACTGGAATTCAGTCCCTCAGCAGTTATCGCTTGATAATGTCCTGCCGATCAGGAGGAAACGTCGCGTTAGAGAGAGAGAGAGAGAGAGAGAGAGAGAGAGAGAGAGAGAGAGAGAGAGAGAATTGTATAAGCAATAATAAATCAAATGACTCAACCGAATTTTACCATGCCCTTTGGTGCGTTGCTCGCCAGTCTAAGCAACAACGAGAAAGCCGTCATCAGAAAAGATAGAGAATGACTCTTTATAAGATTAATAGTGCTGAAGCAGCAGTCATTTTTAACAAAACATATTATTATTATTGATTATTATTATTATTATTATTAGATTTTTATTCTTATTATTATTATTATTATTATTATTATTATTATTATTATTATTATTATTTTTTTTATTATTATTATTATTATTATTTTTTTATTGTTATTATTTTATTGAAAATATTAATAAATATACAGGTTTATATATAGTAGATGTACTATAAAAATTCTCTCATCTCAGTAAGAGAGAGATAGAGAAGAGTTGTTCTTACTTCAAAGTGAAATGGAAAGGTTATTAAATCACTAATTTTATAATTACAGTTATATTATTATTAATATATGAAAATATTAATAAACACAATACATACTACATGTACCATAAAAATTTTCTCATCACAGTAAAAAAAAGAGGAGAGTTATTATTTTTATTATTTAATGTTATCTAATTTACACATAAAAGCTTGAAAACTTACAAATTATATTAAAAAATTGAACAAACACCTTTGTAGGGTTTCTCCAGGATTAAAAAATGTTATGTTTGTGTGTCTGTGAAATACTCACATATGATAATTAGTTAGATTCCAATGAAAAGTTGACACAATTGTGAATTTGCGCAATTCGAAACACGTAAGATTGATCTATTACTGTAGTAGCCTTATTTATAGCCCATCATAGGGCTTGCCAAAGGGTGCGTTTGCAAATGAAAGGTGAAAACCAGAACAAGGTAGGGGAGAAGCCATCAAGGTAAAAAAATGAGTAATAAAGGCAGAAAAACATTGCAGTTGGGGTTGGACTGATACCGAATAAAACCTTCAATACTTACTACAGTATGCTGGATAAGATAGACTGAGTGACAATGCCTCATGTGGTCCACTTCCCAGAGTTATCAGTCAGTCTCTTAAGTTATCACTTCACTGAGCCATTAAGTTTTATGCTAATTAGGTTTGATTGTTTGAATAAGAGTGCATCCAAAATATTTGAAGTACCGTATATACTCGCATATCATGCGACTTTTGAACACCTAATTTTGGGGCTAATTTTAAGTGGGTTGCATCGTATGTGAGATATAGAATTAGCGCATGTAATATTCACATACTAGTATCGTTTGATAATATACAAACAATTAATATGCATCTTTTCCATGGATCTTTTAAAAACTTATGCTTTACTTCACTGCATCCAATAATAATGTATGTATTTTCATATTACTCTTGTTTTATCATATAAAATACAAAAATAGCAATCAATGTTTTGGTTTGGAAATTAGCTGAGGACGAGTGCGGGGAAGTTTATTTTGCTGTATTGAAGTCAAATCAGAGCTATTTTCTTGCTTCTAGTTAGTGTAAATGAATCTCAAGATACTCTATTGATATGGGACAAGGTTATTTTACGTTATATGAAGTGTTTTCAAGTCAAAATATCACTTGAATTCGTATCTTTGTGAAAGAAACATAGTTATTTTTTTTGTTAGTAGATGGTGCTGAGGGCATGTTTATTGTGTAAAAAAGATCAACAGATTGCGTTTGATATTTTCACTTGATTTCGTCAGAATACTAAGAGCTTTACGTATTTATCTCTTATCAGAGTGAACACAGTAAAATGTGCTCTTTCATGCCAAATAGTTTTGATTAAAACATTTCTTTCAATTTTGTTTATGGTTGAGTTTGATGGTGCTATACCAGAGTTTCCATGTTGCCGATGCACGATAATAGTTGTTAGCAGATGAACATTCTTTCCTCAGCTTCAGCTACAACTAGAGAATGAGGATATAGTATTGTAAGAATATATCAGTCCTATTCTATTTAGCGTCATTTGTAACATAACTACAGCAATTTTACTATTGTACGATGGTTGAAAATGCAAGGAACCGCTGTAGCTATTGGATTTTGGTAGTTCATAGCAAATCTGCTGTTTCTGGCTGTATGTGTTCACACAAGTATACATTACTTACGATACTTTTAGCTTTCTCTTTTACTCTTTTTAACTTAAATAGAAGATGGTATTGATAACGAGATGGAGGAAAAGGGGTTGCCTAACTAGAAAATGGGATAGATAAACAGGAGGAAAAGAGGTTAGCCTATTGTAATATGGTCTCAAAAATTGAACTCGCATGTTGTATGAGATACATGATCAAATAATTGTTTTAGAGTGAACATTTGGGGGTCGCATGATGTGCAAGATTGCGTGTTACATGAGTATATACAGTGGTTTTAATATGTGAAATATGCAGATATTTCATTATGAGTTTCCTCATTGGCACAAATTGAATCGTTTTTGTTGCTGAAGAATGACTTTATTTGTGTGCCCCCTATTGTTGTAGCTTTTCAGCAATCTGGTTACTATTGTTCTTAAGGGCGTTGGCCAGCATGTCGCCTGTGCGTTTTATCCCGAAAATGACCTTTTAAATATCTAACTTCCCTGGTAGTTACATATATATAGCTTTATCCTGCCGATTCGTCGCGCGCATGGCAGAAATTCAAAATGCGCGGCAATCGCCGATAGATGGTCAGGTGATCATACCTGTGCTCCCTCTACCCAGGTACTTAGAACCATTCCCATTTGTCCTCAGAAATTCCCTGCCGTCGTTCTAGCAACACGTTGGAAATTCGCTCTACTTTGTTTTGGGTTTGCTTTGACTACAAATTGGTGAAGTACCCATTACTTGGTTTTTTGGTTGATGGCTTTCGCTGATATTGGATTTTCCTTGATTTATTTTTCACACGGATAAGATAAATTTTGGTTTCCGACTTGGACAGTTTATTTTAACTTGTTTTCTGGATTTTCAAGATGGCTGACTCTGTTGTTAGAATGTGTGTGAAGGGTGCAAGACCCGGCTTCCAAAAGCTGCTCTTGATCCCCACACAGCATGTAAGAAATGCAGAGGGCATGTGTGTACATTTGATAGCAGATGTAATGAGTGAAAGTTTGTTGGAGAGAGAGTGGAGAGAGTATGATCGCTATGTGAGGCGATTGGAAAAGGACAGAATTAGGAGAGCTAGATCTTCGAGTGTTCTGTCAGCTAGGTCTTCTGATAGTCAAGTCCTTTCTAACTTGTCTAATAGTAATATTCCTGATCCTAGCCCTAAGGTAGTAGTACCAGACCCACCTGCGGAGTCGGAGGTAAGTGAGCCTACTATGAAGGATATTATGGCTGCTATTTCTGCCTTGGGTGTTAAAGTGCAATCCCTTACTTCGGATAGAGAAGTGATGTGGAGGCCAGTGTGTGGTTTGCATTGCAAGGTTGGGGACAGTGCTAGTGCAGTGGAGGGTGCGTCCGTTCGTGTCTGTCATGCTCCTAGCCCTAGACCTCTTCCATGCTCCCCAACCCCTGGGAGAAGGAACGTCGACAGGGTAAGGGAGGTGAGAGATGTTAAACAGCGAGCAGACGTCCCCTCAAGCGATCCTGTTGACGCATCCCAGGACGCTCCCCCTCACCGCAAGAAATGCAAGATGAGGAAGTGTTCGTCATCCTTGGACGACGCAAGACCCAGACGCAGTTGGTGACAACCTCAAGAATCGAGACCTCTCAAGAGACGCAGGTCCCCCTTTACGTTCCAGCAACCCTGTTGTAGCAGTTGGAGCTCTTCGGAGAGATTCCTGTCGGAGAAGGACGATGCGTCCGCGCCTAAACAGAGGCATA
>NC_087200.1:59850537-59865537 GCF_015104395.2 Macrobrachium nipponense
TATGCCTCTGTTTAGGCGCGGACGAATCGTCCTCCCCGACAGGAATCTCTCCGAAGAGCTCCAACTGCTACAACAGGGTTGCTGGAACGTAAAGGGGGACCTGCGTCTCTTGAGAGGTCTCGATTCTTGATGTTGTCACCAACTGCGTCTGGGTCTTGCGTCGTCCGAGGATGACGAACACTTCCTCATCTTGCATTTCTTGCGGTGAGGGGGAGCGTCCAGGGATGCGTCAACAGGATCGCTTGAGGGGACGTCCGCTTGCTGTTCAACATCTCTCACCTCCCTTACCCTGTCGACGTTCCTTCTCCCAGGGGTTGGGGAGCATGGAAGAGGTCTAGGGCTAGGAGCATGACAGACACGAACAGACGCACCCTCCACTGCACTAGCACTGTCCCCAACCTTGCAATGCAAACCACACACTGGCCTCCACATCACTCTCTATCCGAAGTAAGGGATTGCAACTTTAACACCCAAGGCAGAAATAGCAGCCATATATCTTCATAGTAGGCTCACTTACCTCCGACTCCGCAGGTGGTCTGGTACTACTACCTTAGGGCTAGGATCAGGAATATTACTATTAGACAAGTTAGAAAGGACTTGACTATCAGAAGACCTAGCTGACAGAACACTCGAAGATCTAGCTCTCCTAATTCTGTCCTTTTCCAATCGCCTCACATAGCGATCATACTCTCTCCACTCTCTCTCCAACAAACTTTCACACTCATTACATCTGCTATCAAATGTACACACATGCCCTCTGCATTTCTTACATGCTGTGTGGGGATCAAGAGCAGCTTTTGGAAGCCGGGTCTTGCACCCTTCACACACATTCTAACAACAGAGTCAGCCATCTTGAAAATCCAGAAAACAAGTTAAAATAAACTGTCCAAGTCGGAAACCAAAATCTATCTTATCCGTGTGAAAAATAAATCAAGGAAAATCCAATATCAGCGAAAGCCATCAACCAAAAAACCAAGTAATGGGTACTTCACCAATTTGTAGTCAAAGCAAACCCAAACAAAGTAGAGCGAATTTCCATGTTGCTAGAATGACGGCAGGGAATTTCTGAGGACAAATGGGAATGGTTCAAAGTACCTGGGTAGAGGGAGCACAGGTATGATCACCTGACCATCTATCAGCGATTGCCGCGCATTTTGAATTTCTGCCATGCGCGCGACGAATCGGCGGGATAAAGCTATATATATGTAACTACCAGGGAAGTTAGATATTTAAAAGGTCATTTTCGGGATAAAACGCACAGGCGACATGCTGGCCAACGCCCTTAAGAACAATAGTAACCAGATAGCTGAAAAGCTACAACAATAGGGGGCACACAAATAAAGTCATTCTTCAGCAACAAAAACGATTCAATTTGTGCCAATGAGGAAACTCATAATGAAATATCTGCATATTTCACATATTAAAACCACTGTATATACTCATGTAACACACAATCTTGCACATCATGCGACCCCCAAATGTTCACTCTAAAACAATTATTTGATCATGTATCTCATACAACATGCGAGTTCAATTTTTGAGACCATATTACAATAGGCTAACCTCTTTTCCTCCTGTTTATCTATCCCATTTTCTAGTTAGGCAACCCCTTTTCCTCCATCTCGTTATCAATACCATCTTCTATTTAAGTTAAAAAGAGTAAAAGAGAAAGCTAAAAGTATCGTAAGTAATGTTATACTTGTGTGAACACATACAGCCAGAAACAGCAGATTTGCTATGAACAACCAAATCCAATAACTACAGCGGTTTCCTTGCATTTCAACCATCGTACAATAGTAAAAACTGCTGTAGTTATGTTACAAATGACGCTAAATAGAATAGGACTGATATATTCTTACAATACTATATCCTCATTCTCTAGTTGTAGCTGAAGCTGAGGAAAGAATGTTCATCTGCTAACTACTATTATCGTGCACCGGCAACATGGAAACTCTAGTATAGCACCATCAAACTCAACCATAAACAAAATTGAAAGAAATGTTTTAATCAAAACTATTTGGCATGAAAGAGCACATTTTACTGTGTTCACTCTGATAAGAGATAAATACGTAAAGCTCTTAGTATTCTGACGAAATCAAGTGAAAATATCAAACGCAATCTGTTGATCTTTTTTACACAATAAACATGCCCTCAGCACCATCTACTAACAAAAGAAATAACTACCGTATATACTCGCATATTATGCGACTTTTGAAACCTAATTTTGAAGCTAATTTTAAAGGGGTCGCATCATACACGCGGTATAAAATTAGCGTACCGTCTATGCTTTCCCAAATCGGCAGATCGCGGTAGTTACTACCAGAGGAAAACAGTAGATCTTTTAAAAAGTTATGTTTTACTTGTACTTCACTATATCCAATAATATTGTATGCATTCTCATATTACTATTGTATTTTAAAATACAAAAGAGCGATTGTGCGCCATTTGCATTATATTGGTTTATACAACATGTTTAACTGTTCTAGACTAACCATCTATAATTTCCAAATCAGTTAAGGCACAACACCGAAGGATTTTTTACTTTTTGTTTTACTCAGTAAAAGAAACATTTGTTACTTGAACTATTATTTTCCTTTTAGGATACGCAGGTAAGTGAAAATTTATTAAAGTAAAAAAAATTGCATAAAATTAATAAACTAAAATCCTCCAAAGTCGCTTTCCGTGTCCGTATCATCAAATACTGCTCTGAATTCTTTGCCATCAAGGCAGTCATCATATTCGTCATCTTCCAGATCTTTGATCATTTCATCCTCATCTCCTGCATCTTCGTATAGGACATCGTCAATTCGTATGGAAGGTATAGTCTTGTCACCGTGGCGAGCTCTCTGGCGTGGCTTTTTAATTTTAAAGATCTCCCCTTATGCTAATTTTACAAAACAAAAAAAACAACTGCCCGTGTGTGACAGACCTTGGAATGTCCTTGAGACAAACCCCGAGGCTATAATTATAAAGATTATAATGGGGTTTTTTCCTTCCAGGTACTTTAATCTCCTCCTATTCGGCCTCTCTCTCTCTCTCTCCTCCTCTCATCATCTCCAGGTCTCTCTCTCTCTCATCTCATCTCTTCTCTCGCTCTCACTCTTTCTCATCATCTCTCTCTCTCTCTCATCTCTCTCTCTCTCTCCTAAATCTTAACAGCTGTCCGAGCGAGAGCTTTTTTTATGGGACAACATAGGCCCGCATTTCGCATTTTCCATACCTATTTATTTCGTATACGATTGCCCTTTCTCAGCTGTGAAGTTGATGTCTATCTATGGCTGTGAGATGACCAGGAATAACTTGTAAGTCGGTGTCAAAGTCACTCCACTCTTCAGTCAGGCCAAAACTTTGCCATATCGCATTTAGCAATATTCAGTCATTGTTTCCTATCTATTATTTTCTCAGAGAGAGAGAGAGAGAGAGAGAGAGAGAGAGAGAGAGAGAGAGAGAGAGAGAGAGAGAGAGAGAGAGAGAGAGAGTCTGTCTGTATACGATTGTTTATTTTCTCACTCGTCAAACTTACTGTTATGTCTTTATTTTCATATTTCCCTTGCTCACCAATTTATTCTATACCTACTATATTAAGAATCAAGATGTGTAGAAGGGAGAAATGCCTCCAGACTGTACAGTCAGTATGGATTTAAACGCACGTGGAACTGGTTGAAATATTCGCAACAGCACCAAAATGAGATGCCCCTGTTTGATAGAATATCTGACTCCGTTTCTTGTTATTGCATAAAAAAAAACTTTATCAATCGTGAACCTACGTAATTTATTTGAGAATTTCGCGCAACAAAAAGGAGAATATTTGATATCTGTAATGGGAGAAATGGTTTTATCTCTGTTGTTGTTATAAATTGGGCAGATATGCGATCAAAACACGTGGGTGTACAAAACAGCCCGCCAGAGGGCTCCGCTCATTTTGTAAATACTATTGTTTGGCGTGCTAGGCTTACCCCGATTCATTTGGGTGTGCGCTACTAAAATAATCGCATTTTTCTTACTATTCCCAAGAGTTGACCATAGAAAATCCCAAGATTAACCAAAAATACCAAGATAATAAAATAATTGACATATGCCAAGCTTTGGAGTCCTAAATATTTACTCTGTCTATCAGGAGATACTGATAAATTGAATTGACAGTATCTTTCGAGAGAGAGAGAGAGAGAGAGAGAGAGAGAGAGAGAGAGAGAGAGAGAGAGAGAGAGAGAGAGAGAGAGAGAGTATTCTGTAATCAGTAAAAATACACTAATAAAACAAAAACTATGACTGTATGCAAAGCACACACATCATCGTTAGCTTCCTGTGTGTTACGTGTAAACGTTCATTCTAAGAAATTCACAGAGTAGTATAACTAACACCTGATAGGCTGGTTGGTAGATATGGAGATCTGTTATCCAATGACTGCCCTCTGCTTCTGTTCTATTTATAGACATATGCCGTGGATGACACTAGGTTTGACGTTACCATGTTTCGTGATTTTTCTGACTGCTGACGGCAAAAAGTTACTATAATAAACTTTTATATATTATTTCTTCGTGAAAAACAATAATATAATATGATCATTTTAACTTTAATGTATAGTGGTATGAAAAATACCAGTGTGTCGTAGCGATGGCGTCATCAATATAGTGGTATGAAAATACCGCATGGTGTTGTAGCGATACATAATCACAAAGTACAAATCCTTTTCCCGGACCATCCTCAAAATTTTACGACTCTTCAACTGCAAGATCGATATGGTGAAATATATTATATAGTCATACTTTTTGTTGAAATTCACAAGTTGAACTGCAAAACATTAGATTTTTGATTATGTACATATATCTTTTTTTGTGTTTTTACGGAAAGTTTGTTTTTGAAAAATAAAATATGCTATTTTAGTGAACATATGAATTTATTTAATTGTTCCCACTATTTTTTATTATAGGTGATCTAATTATCTCACATTCATTGTAACAGTATTATATTAATATTTTATTTAAAGTAAACATTAATTAATAAATAACAATAATGAAAAACATAAAGGGAAAAATTTTTTTTTCTGCAGTAGTGATGTTTGTTTGATTATGCATCTGACCTCACATTTCCGAAATTGAAAAATTCCAAAAACCGAAACATCGGAATGTGTGTGTAGTACTACACTTTTTTAAACACGCACACAATGTCTACACATTTACTGATACCCGTTGGTGAAAGACTCAAATTACAGTATTTATTTCTGAGAGAGAGAGAGAGAGAGAGAGAGAGAGAGAGAATGATTTAGGACTCCAAGGCGTGTTATTTTTACAATTATTTTATTATCTTGGTATTCTTTTTTAATCTTGAGATCTTCTATTCAATTCTCGAGATTAGTAAGAAAATTACCGTAACTTCACTAGCAGCAAGCACACATCTGAACGATTCGGCCATTAGCACGCTAAACCACCAACCTTATGAACTGACCTCGGAAAAGGAACTCGCATGATACATGAGATACATGACAAAACCACTGTTTATTGGTGAAAATTTTGGGGTCGCATGATATGCGAGATCGCACGTTACTCGAGTATATACGGTATGTTTCTTTCACAAAGATACGAATTCAAGTGATATTTTGACTTGAAAACACTTCATATAACGTAAAATAACCTTGTCCCATATCAATAGAGTATCTTGAGATTCATTTACACTAACTAGAAGCAAGAAAATAGCTCTGATTTGACTTCAATACAGCAAAATAAACTTCCCCGCACTCGTCCTCAGCTAATTTCCAAACCAAAACATTGATTGCTATGTATTTTATATGATAAACAAGAGTAATATGAAAATACATACATTATTATTGGATGCAGTGAAGTAAGCATAAGTTTTTTTAAAAGATCCATGGAAAAGATGCATATTAATTGTTTGTAATATTATCAACGATACTAGTAGGTGAATATTACATGCGCTAATTCTATATCTCACATACGATGCAACCCACTTAAAATTTAAACCCCAAAATTAGGTGTTCAAAAGTCGCATGATATGCGAGTATATACGGTACTTCAAATATTTTGGATGCACTCTTATTCAAACAATCAAACCTAATTAGCATAAACTTAATGGCTCAGTGAAGTGATAACTTAAGAGACTGACCTGATAACTCTGGGAAGTGGACCACATGAGGCATTGTCACTCAGTCTATCTTATCCAGCATACTGTAGTAAGTATTGAAGGTTTTATTCGGTATCAGTCCAACCCCAACTGCAATGTTTTTCTGCCTTTATTACTCATTTTTTTACCTTGATGGCTTCTCCCCTACCTTGTTCTGGTTTTCACCTTTCATTTGCAAACGCACCCTTTGGCAAGCCCTATGATGGGCTCTAAATAAGGCTACTACAGTAATAGAATCAATCTTACGTGTTTCGAATTGCGCAAATTCACAATTGTGTCAACTTTTCATTGGAATCTAACTAATTATCATATGTGAGTATTTCACAGACACACAAACATAACATTTTTTAATCCTGGAGAAACCCTACAAAGGTGTTTGTTCAATTTTTTAATATAATTTGTAAGTTTTCAAGCTTTTATGTGTAAATTAGATAACATTAAATAATAAAAATAATAACTCTCCTCTTTTTTTTTACTGTGATGAGAAAATTTTTATGGTACATGTAGTATGTATTGTGTTTATTAATATTTTCATATATTAATAATAATATAACTGTAATTATAAAATTAGTGATTTAATAACCTTTCCATTTCACTTTGAAGTAAGAACAACTCTTCTCTATCTCTCTCTTACTGAGATGAGAGAATTTTTATAGTACATCTACAATATCTAACTGTATGTTTATTAATATTTTCAAATAATAACAACAACAATAATAATAATAATAATAATAATAATAATATAATAATAATAATAATAATAATAATAATAATAATAAGGGGAGAGCTAAAGAAGGAAACTGAAGGAATGATAACAGCGGCACAAGATCAGGCCCTAAGAACCAGATATGTTCAAAGAACGATAGACGGAAATAACATCTCTCCCATATGTAGGAAGTGCAATACGAAAAATGAAACCATAAACCCACCCATAGCAAGTGAATGCCCGCACTTGCACAGAACCAGTACAAAAAGAGGCATGATTCAGTAGCAAAAGCCCTCCACTGGAGCCTGTGCAAGAAACATCAGCTACCTTGCAGTAATAAGTGGTACGAACACCAACCTGAGGGAGTGATAGAAAACGATCAGGCAAAGATCCTCTGGGACTATGGTATCAGAACGGATAGGGTGATACGTGCAAACAGACCAGACGTGACGTTGATTGACAAAGTCAAGAAGAAGTATCACTCATTGATGTCGCAGTACCATGGGACACCAGAGTTTGAAGAGAAAAAGAGAGGGAAAAAATGGATAAGTATCAAGATCTGAAATAGAAATAAGAAGGATATGGGATATGCCAGTGGAAAATCGTTCCCATAATCATAGGAGCACTAGGCACGATCCCAAGATCCCTGTAAAAGGAATCCTAGAAAAACTAGAGGCTGAAGTAGCTCCAGGTCTCATGCAGAAGAGTGTGATCCTAGAAACGGCACACATAGTAAGCAAAAGTGATTGGACTCCTAAGGAGGCAGGATGCAACCCGGAACCCCACAACTATAAATACCACCCAGTCGAATTGGAGGACTGTGATAGAGCAAAAAAAAAAAAAAAAAAAAATAATAATAATAATAATAATAATATTTACTGTAATAACAAAATGATGCATGTAAGAATTCTTTCCCTCATCTTTCTTTTGAACTCCACAGAAGCTCAAAGTCCATAGCTGTAAAATATGTAAAGTAATGTGACAGGGGGGAGAGTGATGCCAGATTAGCGATCAATTGTTTTTTTTACATAATTCTCTCTCTCTCTCTCTCTCTCTCTCTCTCTCTCCTCTCTCTCTCTCTCTCTCTCTCTCTCTCTCTCTCTCTCTCAACCATTTATTTTTTTTAGAGTAATGTATTCAGCTAACTTTTAAATGGAATTACAGTAACTTCAATTTCATTTCAAAGTCTCTCTCTCTCTCTCTCTCTCTCTCTCTCTCTCTGTTCATATCTTTTTCTAGAGAAATAAAGTACAATATCTTTGTAGACTGGTTCACCTACATTTTCAAGTTTTAGGTAAAACTGTCAACACTTGAAAGCTGTTCACTGTCACATTGCAGCAGTGAAATCTAAAATATTGGTTTCTGTAAGTGACAAATAATTTTCTGACTGTTAATGATATATAGTGTATACTAATCGTTTTCCTTTGTTTGACTACAACATTTCTTTTGATGGCATCTTTGTAAATAAAAAATTGAAATAATTAAGTGTGAATCAACTTAATTTGAATTCACAAGTGACTTTCACTAATTACAGATTCAGAAAAGAAGTCAAAATGAAAAAGAGTTGGGCAAGATATCTGAATTTTCCTGGTTTTGATGGTTACATTTTTAAAAAAACTGCAGTTTTATATGTATTATTTGGAGGGGAAAGAGTCTCCAAGGGTTTTCAATTTCATACATTGATTGTCAATATTTAAATTCAATTCACTCATCATGGGGCATGAGTTGAAAGAATCAGTCCAGGAATTTTTTTCATACCTACCCAAGAGCTACTTAAAGGACAGATTTAAAGATTTAACCCTCTTTCTTGCAGGCCACCCTAGGACTTGTATTTAGGTACATAGTGCCTAAAGTTCAGCTAATCTATTTTAAAGCAACTACTTAGGGGCAAGTTTTGAGTCAGCTCTTGGTAGTTGCTCTCTGAAGCCCCATCCCAATGGAAAGTACTGAGTCTGAGGAGACGTTGTATGATAAATCTGGCTGGTCTGAGAAATACAAAAATAGATAGTGAACACAGATTGAAGTGCTGAGATTACTTTAAATACAGTGAATCACTGAAACTATTTCATTTCCCAGTCATCAACTCATTATCTGCCAAAACTGAGGAATTCGCCTCAGCAAACGGATCCCCTGAGCATGGGCCCAACTTGACAAGAGAGAGAAGACCCTTGTGAACACTTGAGGGGCTGTTGTCAGCCCGAAGCACAAGACTTTGAACTTGAAGACCTTGTCTCCAAGAGAGAAGCGAAGGAACTTCCTGGACATTGGATGAACAGGGATTTGGAAGTATGTGTCCGTTAAGTCTATTGACAGCATGAAGTCGCCTTCCCTCTCGGCTGCCAACACCGAACGCAGGGTCTCCATCTTGAACCGTGTCTTCCTGATGAAGTGATTCAAGGTGAATAAATCGATCACAGGTCTCCATCCTCCCGACACCTTGGGCACCAAGAAGATGTGACTGTAAAACCCTGGAGACAGACGCACTACTTCCTCTATCTCATCCTTGTCCAGCATCTTCTGCACTTTCTCCCAAAGAGCCAAGAACTTCAGAGAATCTGGAGGTTATGCCTTCTTGAGCTGCGGCTTGTCTGACAGAGGAGGAGAGAAGTCGAATGGCAGTAGGTACCCCACCTGAAGGACATCTACCACCCACTTCTCTGCCCCATAACTCTGCCACTTGGCCCAATGGCCCGCCAAGCATCCCCCCACCCGTGGCGCAGGAGAGGGAGAGGCGCCTAACCTACCGACGGCCCCCTTTACCTCTGCCCATTGAGCCCCTTCTTGGCTTAAAGGAACGAGAGCGAAAGGGGCGTTGATCCTCTGACCTAGGCCGAGTCAAATGGGAAGGCCCCGCCGAACTCGAATTCCTTGACGGCCTACCAGGCAACCATCTCCTTGAGTGCTGTCGGACAGGAAGAGAAGGAGGAGCCGGACGTCTCCGAGGACGAGACTCCGACTTAAACACGGCCTGGTGCACCAGTCTGTCTTTGGTGTCAGCCCAGCACCGGTCTATCGCATTCTTGAGCTCTGTCCAAGGAAACAAAACTGGGACTCCAACAGATCTCCGTTCCTCAATGCCAGCAAGGACTCCGTGTCAACTGATCTTTCCATCCTAGACAAAGCCACGTCTCTTCTAATCAGAAGAAGGTTAGCTCATAAATTGACACTGAGGTGAGCCTTGCCTCTGGACTGCAACAGACTAGCAAGCGCTGATGCAGTCACCAACCCTTCCGGGAACCTGTCAGAAGCCATCTTGGCAATGACCACAGACTAGAAGTCCAGTCAAGAAACCATCTGGAACATGGAGGCTGCTGTAGATTTCAATGCTGAGGCATCTTGCAGAGACAAGGACGGAGCCACCGACCTCACCTGCTCCAAAGTCAATCCCAGCTTCGAATGACGTCCGAAACAGAGGCGTTAACCTTATGCAAGACTGACTGGACGTGCCCTGACAAAGGAAGCTGAAGAGATGATTTGGGATCCTGGGTCGCTCCCACCAAGGCTTCCAAGCAAGAAGGAGTGTAAGACGACCAAGCCCGAGTCCTACTTTCCAAATTGTTGAACCCATGAATGAGATCAACAACTTCCGAAAAGGAAGACAAAAACTCTTACGTGTCTCCCTCCTCCTGCTCCAACAACAGAGACCGACCACGAGAAGGATGTGTAGGCTCCTCTAAGGCACCTTCCCCATTAAAATTAAGGGAAGGATCGCAGCCAAACAGCCCAAAACACCAACTAACCTGTCTGGGCTGGGTCCACGCGTCGGCTTCCGAGACGAACCCACTACAGTGGTACCTTGACATACGAAAGGCTCAACTTACGAAAAAATCGAGATACGAAAGCTAATACAGGTAATGACCGACTTACGACCTATGCAACTTACGTCTGATCGACTTTACGACTATTATTTTCACCCTTTTCGGCAGAACGTGCATACGAACGTACGATACTTTTTCCTGCGGCATCCGTGCATCTCTCGGGTCCCGCGCTCACTCAGTGTTGCCTGTAGCTCCGTACTGATCGTATCTCTATCTCTGCTGTGTTCATTTTTCAATAACTTTGTGTTAATTTTGATCATTTTTTAAATGTCTGCCAAGAGGAAACTGTGTTTATCTACTCCTCAACATGCCAAGAAGGAAAGGAAGGCCATTGACTTGGACACAAAAATGACAGTGATTAAGCAGTTCGAAGAAGGGAAGAAAGTGAATGTGATCGCACGTGATATGAAGTTATCTCATTCTACTGTGTCCACGATTCTTAAGGATAAGGAAAGGATTCGTGATGCTGTGAAAGGTTCTGCACCCATGCGATCGACAGTGATTAGAAAACACGCACTGGCCCCATCCATGAAATGGAAAAATTATTGCATGTTTGGATGGAAGATCAAATCCAAAAAAGGACACCGTTAAGCCTTTTTACTGTGCAGATGAAGGCTAGAAGTCTGTTTCAGACTTTGAAGGAACGTGCTGGAGTAGAGTATAAGCAAGAATTTTTGGCAAGCGTTGGCTGGTTCAAGAGGTTCAAAAACGATTCCAGCTGCATAGTGTTCGAGGTGACTGGAGAAGCAGCGAGTGCGGATGAGGGAAGGAGCTAGCAAGTTTGTCGACAGTCTCGATGAAATGATTACGGATGAGGAATATCTTCCAGAACAAATATTTAATGTTGATGAAACAGGTTTGTTCTGGAAACGAATGCCAGAACGCACTTTTACATCCATAAAGGAAGCCAGTAGCATGCCAGGATTTAAAGCTTTTAAGGATAGGCTGACTATACTGCTTGGTGGGAATGTCGCGGGGTTCAAGCTGAAACCCTTTTTAATCTATCATTCAGAAAACCCACGAGCGTTCAAGAATGTAAGCAAGTACACTTTGCCTGTCTACTTTCGCTCTAACCGTAAGGCATGGATGACGCAGACACTTTTTGAAGACTGGTTTGTCAACTGTTTCATTCCTCAAGTGCGTGAATACTGCCTAGAGAAAGGAATTCCTTTCAATATTTTACTGCTGCTCGATAATGCGCTGGACATCCACCTCACTTAGCTGATCTGAATCCTGATGTGAAAGTGGTTTTTTTGCCACCAAACACCACTCCAATTCTTCAACCTATGGACCAAGGTTCGATTGCAACATTTAAGGCAAACTATTTAAGAATCACCTTTGCGCAAGCCATAGCTGCTCTAGATGCCGACCCAGAACTATCCCTACGAGAATTTTGGAAACGCTACAATATTCTGCATGCTATCAAGAATGTGTCTTCTGCCTGGGAGACTGTGACGGGGAAGTGTATGAATAGCATATGGAAGAAGTGCGTTAAACGTTATGTGAATGATTTTGATGGATTTGACAGTGAACAAGAACTTGATGTGATACGGGGAAAAATAGTGAAACTGTCAAAAGAGCTTTCCTTGGATTGTGAAATAGAAGATATTTGAGGATTTGCTAGACCACGCTTCCGAAGAACTTACAAATGAAGAGCTGATTGAATTGGAAGAAGAACGAGTGGTGGAGGAAGAAAGAAGAGAAGCGGAGGATGAAGAGTTGCCCAGAAAGGAAATTTACCGCCAACCGCCAGGGATTATCAGAAGGATTAGCTCAACTAAATAAACTCCTTGCACATTTCGAAGAGATGGACCCAAATTATGAAAGGTTTTCAAAGATTGAACGGATGGCACACGATTTGTTTCGTCCGTATCGAAATTTACGAGGAGAAAAAGAAACAAACAATCCAGACGAAACTCACCATGTTTGTGAAACGAACAACTCCTCCCCGTCACCCGACCGTCGCTTCAGCTGATGAAGTCAACGACCTCCAGCCAAGCACCAGCGATGCCAGCAGTCATTAATTTTATTATATTTTCCTGTACTAAATACTAGTTTTCAATTGTATTTTTGAATGTTTTCTATTTTTTGCACCTGTATTTTGTATTTTTCAACATTAAACAAATTTTTACTGTAGCATCCAGTGTTTAAATTATTAAACCTGACAAAAGTAACAGCAGGAAAACAGTATGATGCATTAGAGAAACGGTTTGCTATGAACTTAACAAACGTAACAATACATAAGACGCAATTTCGTGTACGTAGAGAGACGTTACAGACGTTACAAATGGTATAAAAATTCCACGAAATCATAACTAAAAAAAGGATGAATTTTTATATGAGCATGACAAACGAAGTTTATCTCTCTCTCTCTCTCTCTCTCTCTCTCTCTCTCTCTCTCTCTCTCTCTTCAGTGAAAGCCTCGATTCGATAGAATTTTTTCCACGTAATCATAGGCGTACGAGGTGAAGTTCATTTGGGTTGGGAGGGCAACAACTAATTTGCCCGAATTTTCATTATGAAACAGTATGATGCGTGGAGAAACAGTTTGGACAAACGTTGGCGAATGTAACAGTACGTAGAGACACGTTACAATGGTATAAAAAAATTCCAGAAATCATACTAGGAAATACAATAAGTAAATTAACTAAAAAAAAAAAGGATGAATTTTTATATGAACGTGACAACCGAAGCATTATGAAACAGTATGATGCGTGGAGAAACAGTTTGGACAAACGTTTGGCGAATGTAACAGTACGTAGAGAGACGTTACAAATGGTATAAAAAATTCCAAGAAATCATAACTAGGAAATACAATAAGTATTAACTAAATAAAAAAAAAGGATGAATTTTTATATGAACGTGACAACCGAAGCATATGAAACAGTATGATGCGAGGAGAAACAGTTTGGACAAACTTGGTGAATGTAACAGTACATAGAGAGCGTTACAAATGGTATAAAAAAAATTCCAAGAAATCATAAACTAGGAAATACAATAAGTAAATTAACTAAAAAAAAAAAAGGATGAATTTTTATATGAACGTGACAACCGAAGCATTATGAAACAGTATGATGCGAGGAGAAACAGTTTGGACAAACGTTTGGCGAATGTAACAGCAAGGAGTAGTAATGTCGTGTAGAAAGACGATATAAATGGTATAAAAATAATCATAACTAGGAAATACGTACAATGAAACTAAAGAAAAGGTTGAACCTACCAAACGTAGCAATATGAAACAGTGTGATGTGGAGAACGGGTACGTCTGACGACTTTGACAAACGTTAACAGTAAGGAACGGGAGTAATGTACACGTCATTACTACGCCTTACTGTTAACGTTTGTCAAAGTCGTCTGACGTACCCGTTCTCCACACATCAAACTGTTTCATATTGCTACGTTTGTAGGTTCAACCTTTTCTTTAGTTAATTTATTTTGCTATCTTTGTTTTCTTTAGACTTCATTGTATTTCCTAGTTATGATTATTTTTATATTTTTATACATAGGTGTTAGATGTTACACATGCTACAAAAATGTAAAGAAATCATAACTAGGAAATATAATACACATTCTAAAGAAAAAGACAGCAAAATAAACTAGCTAAAGAAGGGGTTGAATTTTTACATACGTATATGAACTTGTGAAAGGGTATCGTAAAGTACTATCGTAATACATATATGACAGTAAGAATATGCACTAAGAATGGTAATACAATGGTTTAATGATAATGAATGTTAAATAATAATTGAATTTATGACTTAAATATGATAATATAAGTAATAATCTAAGAAATGTTGATATATGACTTTCAGATGTGTCAATATCATTCCACAATATGTATATGTACGATAAACTCTACGGTAATTTAGCAGACTCGACATGCGTCCAAATCGAGTTACGACTTGTTTTGCAGAACCAATTGCGGTCGTAAGTCGGTCACTACCTGTATGAAAAATTTTACGGCTCTACATACGAAAATTGCTCAAGTTACGAAAGGTTGTTGCTGTAAAGTCCCGAGATTCGCCCAGAACACCGAGAGCAATTTTAAAACTCGCGCGCCGCCAAATGAGTAAACTCACCACCATCCGCCCGCTCTCCCATTGGTTCCTGATGCTAGTCACCCCATAAGATCCTGCTCTCCTATTGGTCAGCATCTACCCCTTGTGCTTTATGTATTCTATTGGTAAAAGGATGCTGTAAATTGAAAAACTTATTCATGCAATACATTTAATAAAACAAAAATTAGGTAAAGATAGAATAAAGAATAGAAATGAATGGTTATTATACTGCTTGGTAGTTTCAGTAGTTGAAGAGAGATAATGAAAACTTATGGCTTAC
>NC_087200.1:59868037-59877070 GCF_015104395.2 Macrobrachium nipponense
AGATATCATAAAATATAAAATAAATCAGACTGCTATCATTGAAGCCAACAAATACATATTTCATAGAATTCTTCTTCTGTTTTAACCCTCTTACGCCTAAGCCCTAAAAACCAAAACGTCTCCCGTATGCCGAGGCGGGTTTGGAGTGAGCATGGAAGCGGAAAAAATAATTATTTCAAAAAATCACAGCGCGCTTAGTTTTCAAGATTAAGAGTTCATTTTTGGCACCTTATTTTTATTGTCATTGCCTGAAATTTAGTATGCAACCATCAGAAATGAAAAAAATATCATTATCATATATAAATAATGCGATATATAGTAGCGAAAAAAAAATTCATACACGATTGTATTCAAATCGAGCTGTGCAAAAGACGGTTAAAGCTAACGAGTTACTTTTTTTTCGTTGTATTGTATTGCAATCATTTTGATATAGAACACATTGTAAAACGATCAAAGCAACACAGAAAAAATATTATCACAAAATGATGCATGAATTCGTAACACTCGGACGTAAAAATTTTTTTTTTCAAAACTTCACCATAAATCTAAATATTGTTCTAGAGACTTCCAAATGATTGAATATTACGATACTGTAAGAGTTTTAGCTTAGAATTGCAGTTTTTGACCATTTCGGATGAGGTTAAGTTGACTGTATGTCGAAATTTTTATATTTTTTTTATATGCAAATATTGCAAAAATGAGAAAAGCTACAACCTTCAAATATTTTTTGTTGTATTCTTCATGAATTTGCGCACATTTTCATAAATGAAACTTTATAAAACGCCTAATATGAAAAAGAGCAAATATTAGGAGAATGCGACATATGCATTTCGGAGATTTGCGGCCGCGAATCGGCGCGTTTAAATTCACCATAAATCTAAATATTGTGCTAGAGACTTCGAATTTGTTTCAAAATGAAGATAAATGACTGTATATTACTAGATTGTAAGAGTTTTAGCTTACAATTGTTTTTTTTACTATTTCGGTAGAGTCAAAGTTGACCGAACGTGGTTTTTTTTTAATTTATCGTGATTTATATGCAAATATTTCAAAAAAAAGAAAAGCTACAACCTTCAATCATTTTTTGTTGTATTCTACATGAAATTGCGCACATTTTCATATATAAAACTTTATGTAACGGCTAATTTTAAATGGTGCAGACATTACAACAATCACACGAAAAAATTTCTGATTTTTTTCGGAAGTTACCGCACGGACTTAAGGAAAAATTTTTTTTAATATAAATTCACCATAAATCGAAATATTGTGCTAGAGACTTCCAATTTGTTGCAAAATTAAGGTAAATGATTGAATATTACTTGAATATAAGAGTTTTAGCTTACAATTGCGTTTTTCGACCATTTCGGTAGAGTCAAAGTTGACCGCAGGTTGAAATTTTGGCACATCGTTATTTACATGAAAATATTTCAAAACTGATAAAAGCTACAACCATGGGTTGTTTTTAGTTGTATTGTGCATGAAATTGCGCACATTTCCATATATATATATAACTTTATGTAACAGCAAATTTAAAATGGTGCAAACATTAGGACAATCGCACAAAAACATTTATCGGAAGAGTTACCACGCGGACGTAAGGAAAAAGTTTTTTCATAAATTCACCATAAATCAAAATATTGCTAGAGATGTCCAATTTGTTGCAAAATGAAGGCAAATGATATATTACTAGAATATAAGAGTTTTAGCTTACAATTGCGTTTTTCGACCATTTCGACCATTTCTGATGGTTGCATACTAAACTTCAGGCAAAAAAAAAAAAAAAAAAAAAATGAACTCTTAATCTTGAAAACTAAGCATGCTATGGTTTTTTGAAAAAAACATTTTTTCTGCTTTGATGCTCACTCGCGAACGCTGCCGGCATACAGGAGATGATTTTTAAAATACCACTTCGGCATTTAAGGGTTAACATGTCTGTGAATGGTCACGAGATCGAAGGAGAATCCCCCAGAGTAGAACTCTTGGAAGCACCAGTGAGAGTGAGAGAGGCAGGCAAACACTCCTGCTGCACCAACTCCTCACTCACCACCTTCGACCTCTTGATAGGCACCTTGAGATCCTTACAGTGATGAATAGGCCTTGGAGAAGGAGCACTTGCATCATGTGCACGGATAGGGGAGGTTGCAACACACTCGCGATATGCATGGACGGGGGAGGTTGCAACACGCTCACAATGTGCACAGACGGGGGAGTTTGCAACACGCTTGTGATTCGATCCAGAGGACGACGCAGCCACTGCAGATTGCACAAGAGGGAAGATACACTAACACTCTCCGAAACATCAGCACTCTCGAGAATGCGTCCACGTTGTTCCTCCCTCATAGGCAAAGAAAGAGCAAAGTCTTTAGCTTCCAACGCTTGATACGGTGATGTGGTGTAGAGGGGGAAGAGGGAGAGTAAGACAGCACTGGCTTCTTATGTGATCTCTTCGCAGGAAGCGGGGACGAAGCAACACATTTCCATCCAGTCCTCACAACCGACAAGGCAGCCAACTTATCATCCAAAACAGAGTCCAACCTCTAAGCACTGCCTGGCATATAACCTCAGACTGATCTGCAAGAGAACGCTATGAAGACACGGAAGGGAGATGTAGTGAACTGGGCGGCAGGGATGACGTCATGGCTGAGAGAGGCAGTGCAGAGGAGATGAATGGGAGTGACGTCATCAATGGGAGTATTGTCACAAGTGGGGATGACGTCACGGCTTCCCCTCGGTGTGAAAGGGAATCAGACACCACCGGCGGAGGAATACACAACGACAGATCCCTTGACATCATCAATGGGGCTGACACCACGGCTTCCCTCCGACTTGAAGAAGTGGCAGCAGACACTGGCGGAGTAATACAAGATGGCTGACCTCGGCTACCCACGAAGATGAGGCTGGGAGGAGGGGGAATGGCCTGGCCAGCCTGAGGAGGGGGGTAGCGAGCCTCCATAAAGTGCACTAGCAATCCCTCCAAAGACGGGGGACTCCCTAGCCCGTGCGTCTTCTAAATCGCCTCCATCTTGAACGCCTCCGACTCTGGAATAAATGAGAATGATGAAAAACCCTCCCCCTTCCCAGGAATCAAATTAACTCCCGAAAAAGAAGGGGCGACATTACAAACATCAGCCTGGTGGTCTCCCGATACTTCCAGCGACAAATAAATGGAAGAAAAGGAAGGAGACACAGGAACAACACTACTATGGGGGTTGAATACTGCAGGAGACGAAGCATCAGGAAGAGGTGAAAAACCTTCCCACGAAGGAAGAGTCGAAACCCTTCGATGCTCTCTCTTGCTATAAAATAACTTCCACTACTCTTCAGGCCATGCCTGGCATTCTGTGCAAGGGTTCGTTATAGTACAAAAATTATATGGCACCTGCTGCATGTGATGTGGGGATCAGTCACCGCCGAAGCCAAAAAACGAGAACACGGAAAACCTGGAATTCCGCTGCACACACGTTGACGAGGCCAAGAAAGAACAGAAGAAGCCATAATAACAGCCAAACACACACACACAAACTAAACACAATCGAAACGGGTAATGAACCAGGTAAAGGCCAAGAGGTTAACCATGACTCTCGCCCAGACGGTTGAAAAAAAAACTGACGCAGTGGTGTAGGTGAGTGGCCCTTGACCACTCTTCACCCAATCTACGCGTACGTTGCCAGATATCACAAGACTCCTTGCTTTCATCTGTTTTTTAACGGGATTCAGATAGGCGCTAGAAATTATCCTATTGTTAAGACAAAAGATTTGTTTGCATATGAACAACTGAGGAATTCTTCACTGTAATAAGTGTCTGTCAAGGGTTACTTAGAAATTATAAATGAACCTCTCATACAATTATGAGTCAAATGTTACTTAAATCTTTTCTTAATAACTAATAATACAATAACAGCACAATTACCTCACCTTCCATAACCATAAACCCATGTGAAGTTTTATCTTTGGGACAACCAGCCTGAGAAGTGCTTTTATTAGGCTCAGAGGTCTGGATAAACTAATCCTTTATAATAATAATAATAATTTATCTTTGGTCCACTTTCTTTGAAAGAAATCAGATTAATTAACCCAAGGAAATACTCTAGTTTCTCAAAAAAAAATACAAGCATTTTCCAGCAGTCAGCGGGGAACTACACAGTATATACAATGAGTGTTCAGCAGTTATGACCTGGTAAATGAAGGGAAAATTTAAGAAAATAACCTACAAACAAGTATACTAGACCAATGTCAAATTCAGGCACAACTCTAACATATTATGATGGTAATTGCTTTATAGCAAAGGAAGATAAAGGAAAGGAGAACGCATTTTCGAGAAGTTCGGCAGTATGGAGGCTTTCGCGCCCATGTTGGAGGTGCCTATTATCATGACAGTTCTAGAATCGGCAGGAGTGTTGTGGAACTAGTCGTTGCATGACAAACGCCGCTTTTTCTGATGCAATACCTCGTCTAGATTCATCTAAGAATTTCTAGAAATCTCACGAGTCTGTGACGCTCGCCATAGGCTCCGCCCCCAGAGTGCCGTATAAATACGACGAACGAACTTTGGAGAGCAGTGATCGTAGAAGAGAGAGAGATCGTAAAAGAGAGATCACCAGTTAGTCACAGAGAGATATCCTCAGTAAGAGCCACAGACCAGATTATCAGTGAGAGATCAGCAGCAGAGATCATCAGAGAGAGACTAGAGACGAAGGAAGGACCGACGAAGGATCAATCAGAAAAGTTGTTCGAGAGTTGGTTGGATATTGGTCTAGTCGTCTTCAGGAGTGGACGGCCATGTTTTCTCGACGTCAAGCAGACTTCAGAGAAGAAAAGGTCCTGCTACAGGTTTTGGGTAGTTCCTGCCTTTCAAGTAGACTAGTTTCTGCAATACGGAGTCAAGAGGACGACTGCAATTGCCGCTCTACATTTATGAAGCCAGCGCGTTGAATTGCCAAATTGACTAGATGGTATTTGAATTGCCTCACTGTTCCCCCAGTACATGCAGTGTAAGATTCTATTTTTTTTCTTATGTAAATAGGAGATACCATTCTGCATTTACCTTTGTTAGTAAGCTTGTAAATAAGCCTTTGTTGTGTTAGTGTTTCTTTCTATATTCGTATCCCCAGTTTCAACTGTTGGTGTTGAAATTTTTTTTTTTATTATTTCATATCGAACCTGAAGCAGACCTCTCTCAGAGGCCGTAACATTGTGTCGACCCTTGGCCAGGATATTTCGACACCGTAACATTGTGGCGACCTTGCCAAGGCTATCAACACTTTAAGAGTTTGAATCAGGGAGAATATAGAAAGAATCAGAATGAGTGAGATGGTGAAAGAGTTTATTGAGTTAGGCAAGCTACTAGGTCTAGAGGGGAATGATCTCCGTGAGTATGTTGAAAAGAAAGAAAGAGAAAAGTATGAGAGAGAAGTGAGGAAATTGCAGCGAGAGAGAGAGATGTTGGTAATGCAGCAGGAAGAGAGATAGAAAGAGCGTATGCATGAGCAGGAAGAAAGAGAAAAGGTACGTATGCATGAACAGGAAGAGAGAGAGAAAGAGCGTATGCATGAGTTGGAAATTGCTCGGTTAAAGGAAAGTACTCGTAACGGTCGGTCAGGCGAGAACAAAAACGGAGCTGATACGTTGTGTATGAGTGCAGTGCTAAAATTAGTACCAAAGTTCGATGAGGAAGATGTTACGACATATTTCCTGTGTTTTGAGAAGTTAATGGAAAGAGTAGGTTCTCCTAAAGAAACGTGGACTTTATATTTGCAGTCAGTTTTGAGTGGTAGGGCACTTACTGTGTATAGTTGCATGTCTAAGGAGGATTGTGATAATTATGATATCGTGAAAGAAACTGTTCTTTGCGCATATAGGCTAGTACCGGAGGCGTACCATAAGAAATTTAGAAATTTGAGGAAGGAAGAAAATATTACATATGTAGAATACGGTAAGAAGTTAGATAGGCTGTTTTTTTATTGGTTAACTTCCGCTAAGGTTGAGGACTTTGATAGTTTGAAGAACTTAGTGTTGTTAGAAAGCTTCAAAGATAACGTATCCCGAGATTAAACTTTATATAGAGGATAGGCGAGAAGTATCTTTTGCTGGAGCAACTAGGCTAGCTGACGAATATAGTCTAACTCATAATTTGAGTGTTAGTAAGAAACGAAATGATCCTTCGTCTGGTAGAGTACAAAGCAGTAAAGGTTTCAGTCCTAGTAATAGCAATGCGAGTAAAAGTGACTATTCCTGTTATACATGCGGAAAACCTGGTTATACGTCTAAGGTTTGTAAGGGTAGAATGGCATGTAGTGGCTCAGAATTAACTTGTTTCCGATGTAATGGGAAAGGGCATTTAGCGAGGAAATGTGCAGTAGAAAGGAAGGACGGTAAGAAACCAGTGTCTCTAGTTAACCTTTCATCAAGTAGGAATGATGTGATGAGAGAAACTAGGAAAGTTTTTGGTGAATTTCTGTCGGAAGGCATAGTTTCCTCTCTTGGAGGAGTAGATTCGAGAGAAGTGGTCTTGCTTCGAGACACAGGAGCCGCTGTATCACTGATAAGGAGTGAGTGTGTGCCGAACAAGGCAGAAATCAATATGGTAGAAAAAGTCATGTTAGGTGGATTCCCTAACACTTGTGTTCTTTGTCCTTTGTTGAAGTTGAATTTAGAAAGTCAGGTAGCGTCAGGAGAAGTGAAACTTGCTGTTGTGGACAGTTTGCCCGTTGAAGGCGTTGACATTATTGTCAGTAACGACTTAGCTTTATCCAAGAATGTGAATCCTGTTGTGAGGAATATTCCAGTGCCTGAAATGGTAGTAACTAGGTCGGGTTTAGATACAGACGTAGACTACTGTCATAATTTGTTTGTGGATTCGAACGAGAGTGAGTTCATGGATTCGAACGTGAGTAAGTTCGTGGATTCGAACGTGAGTGAGTTCGTGGATTCGAACGAGTGTGATAGAGGTAGCGAGGTTGATCTCGGCATAAGTGTGGCTGAGAGACCTAACTCTATGGTTGACAGTGATAGCCAAGGGGAAGGCGTAGCTGTCGAGAGTAACGTAGTAAATGTGCCAGTATCTAGTCCTAGTTACGGTGATGAATTAGGCTCTAACGTTTTGTATAAGGATGAGCTAGTCAAGTTGCAGAGAGAGGATGAGACACTAACCCGAATTTTTGAATGTGAGCTGGATGATGATCTCGATGATGTGTGTAAGGAAACTTTTTGTTTAAAGGACGAAGTTTTGTGTCGTTATGTTCGACCGAACATAATCGACCGAACATAACGACACAGAACAATTAGTAGTTCCTAGGAAGCTTCGTGAACTAGTTTTGAAGTTAGCACATGATGAGCAAGGACACTTGGGAGTAAATAAAACTTTCAATGGCCTAAAATGGAAAATGATGTAAAGAGGTATGTTTTAAGCTGTCTTGAATATCAAATTGCCGGGAAACCGATTCAAGTAATTCCTAGAGTTCAGTTGTGTAATATTCCTTCAGTAGGCAAATCTTTTGAGAATGTGTTTATAAATATGTTCGGAACTTTGCCTAGAAGTAAGGGTAGAGATGATTGCATAACTAATCTTGAGTATTATAAAAACAACCTAAGAGATGTTTGGCAACTAGCGGAGGAGAACGGAAGCGCTTGGCACTTAGCGAAAGAAAACCCGAACGGAAGTCAAGGGGGAACTAAAGGAAAGCTTGATCTGAGATCAAACAAGAGAAGTTTGTGTATAAGAGATAAAGTTTTAGTACTAGTCTCGAGAGAAAGTCCCTTTTTACCTTATAAGTTTGAAGGTCCTTTTTCAGTGTAACAGGAGAGGGGAAATAACCCGTGTAACAGTGTTACTGAGTAAGATTAGTTTTGAGAAAAACACAAGAGGTGTTTTAGTATTTATAAGTTTTAATCAGAGTTCAGAAAACGGAAAAAGTAAGAGAGAAGGATAATGTTATAGCAGATAGCCTCTGGTTTTTTCAGAATGAGTAGCCTAATAGCCGTTTCCTGTTATCGCACAAGTGAGTGTGTGAGTGGGAAATGTGCGTGTTTGACTGGATTAAAGCTTTATGCAGAATTGTTTCCCTGCTGTTCAATTCTTGTTCCTCTTTAGAAAAAAAAAATAAAATCAATCGATTTCATTTTTTTTTCTCTTTTGGGGGGGCGTGTGATGGTAATTGCTTTATAGAAAAGGAAGATAAAGGAAAGGAGAACGCATTTTCGAGAAGTTCGGCAGTAAGGAGGCTTTCGCGCTCGTGTTGGAGGTGCCTGTTATCATGACGGATCTAGAATCGGCAGGAGTGTTGTGGAACTCGTCGTTGCATGACAAACGCCGCTTTTTCTGATGCAATACCTCGTCTAGATTCATCTAAGAATTTCTAGAAATCTCGCGAGTCTGTGACGCTCGCCATAGGCTCCGCCCCCAGAGTGCTGTATAAATACGACGAACGAACTTTGGAAAGCAGCGATCGTAGAAGAGAGAGAGATCATAAAAGAGAAATCTTCAGTTAGTCACAGAGAGATATCCTCAGTAAGAGCCACAGATGATTATCAGTGAGAGATCAGCAGCAGAGATCATCAGAGAGAGACTAGAGACGAAGGAAGGACCGACGAAGGATCAATCAGAAAAGTTGTTCGAGAGTTGGTTGGATATTGGTCTAGTCGTCTTCAGGAGTGGACGGCCGTGTTTTCTCGACGTCGAGCAGACTTCAGAGAAGAAAAGGTCCTGCTACAGGTTTTGGGTAGTTCCTGCCTTTCAAGTAGACTAGTTTCTGCAATACGGAGTCAAGAGGACGACTGCAATTGCCGCTCTACATTTATGAAGCCAGCGCGTTGAATTGCCAAATTGACTAGATGGTATTTGAACTGCCTCACTGTTCCCCCAGTACATGCAGTGTAAGATTCTATTTTTTTAATGTAAATAAGAGATACCATTCTGCATTTACATTTGTTAGTAAGCTTGTAAATAAACCTTTGTTGTGTTAGTGTTTCTTTCTATATTCGTATCCCCAGTTTCAACTGTTGGTGTTGAAATATTTTTTTTATTATTATTTCATA
>NC_087200.1:59877570-59913421 GCF_015104395.2 Macrobrachium nipponense
ATTATTATTTCATATCGAACCTGAAGCGGACCTCTCTCAGAGGCCATAACATTGTGTCGACCCTTGGCCAGGATATTTCGACACCGTAACACATATACAATCTCTAAAAAGATATTAGAGACCATATCCAGGCCAATGAATACACAGGCTTTCTTATCATTACCATGAAAATAATTGCAAATTACTATACTACTGCAGTATGCCTACCTTGCTTCATACTCAGCTTGTTTCTTATTCATATTATGGATTTCATCCATGTGGTCGAATTTTGTCGATTTGGACTTGTGCAATGCGTCGTTCACTCTCTTGACTAGTCTTCTCCAGGCAGCAATTTTAGCATCCCTATTAAAAATTACACATCACCATTAATAAGCATAAATTGATCCATCACAATAATAAAGAATGTCACAAAATATTTCAAAGAAAAACAAGATGTCTGAGAAAATCATAATTTCATCCTTCTTAACCTAAATATAGGCCAACTGTGTAATCTTACATGTAACCGTTCAGTAAAAGAACATGGACTAGTAGTAAAATGTTACGGGACACTTAAGGATGCATGCACATTCACAGAAATAAAGATGGTTAAATAGGAGCTGTTCTAAATATCTGAGTGAATTTCCTAACGAACAATTCATTCGATTTGTAGTAGCACTGATATACTGTTAACTTAAAAATCTATTCTTGCCCTTTCTGCACTTCCATCTCATAAAACCACATGGACTTCCTAAAATTATAAATGTTCATCTACCAAACCAATGGGTACAGATTCTACAACTAAGAGTTAAGACTAAGCACAACAGGAAACATTAAGTACACCTTGTTAAAGGATCAGCAAAGATCAATTCAAAATGCAGAAATCACAAAAATGTATAAGACCATATAACAATATATACAAAATACAATTCTGCTATTACAATATATACTATAAACATGCTAGTGCAACATTAAAAGATGGTGCTAGAAGTACCAAAAACTGTATGATATATCATATTCTATGTCTATGTTGAATTGAGATTACTCACACGAAGCTTAAAAATCAACCCAAATTTAACAGATCATCAGCTGTATATATTAGGCTTTAAAGTCTCATAATTACTGACTCAAAGGTCTACCTGTTTGGACAGTCCTTATTGTTCCCTCCAAAATGCACACCTCCTCTGTCTTCCTCTTATTTCCAGAATTACAAACCCAACCTCTTTTAACAAATGTTTAAGTCACCACTTTGGATATATCAATATGTATTCCTTGCACAAACTAAATTTCTCTTTGGCAGTCATGATGGGCTTTGTCTTTACAATAAGGAAAAAATGGAAAAAATAGAACAGTAGTGTAGTGTCCAGTACCCCTATTCTGATTCTTAGTAACATAGCCAATTGCTGTACTTCACATTCTAGCATCACCACTAGTTTTTATTTCATCACTTTCCTTTAAAAGGTTAAGATTTGTAATAAGAAGCCTCCATTCTCTTAGTCTTAAATATCTCAAGCCTAAATTCCCACATATATCTGTTTTCAATTACTTTCTGAGTCTTCCTTATGGTGTTTTTACCCTGCTATTTCCTTATTTTTGACCACACTACAAGACAATCACTCCCCCTTTCTAATAACACACCAAAATAAACTTAATCTTTGAAAAGTCCAGTCTGTTTTCCTTCCATGGACATCCCATCACTCAGCAACTTCTTTGTTTCCAATATACTTCAAGAAGTACACAGGCCACATGCTTACTTAATAGATTTACGGAATGGCACAATGATTTGGTTCATATACCTAACAATTTACAGCAGTGGTCAAGCAACTTCTTACTTATTCATCTATTCTGCTCTTAATCTTTTTCTTGCTGCCCTTTTCATACCTGACTTACAATCCAATATGCTACCACAGCCAGAAATAATCTGCCTCCTTCAAAAGTCTGCCCATCCATCATAATCTAGTCAACTATTCATCCTTTTTCTACAATTGGCTCCTCTTACACACATTCAGCAGTGAATACTTTACATTTTTTTCCAATTTGCAGTTTTTCCTGTAACAATTTATACACAGTATTGCATTCATCACTACAACTCTCCTACACTAGCCAAATTGTAATTTGGACCTTCTCCCTTCCTTGCTTCCTAGTCATAATAAACTTAGATTTTGCTAACAATGACTTTCAATTTCCTCTTCAACACTTAGCTCTCCTGTTTCTTGTAGATTTCTTTAACAGGTTCGCCTTATTCAGCAGTCACCACAAGTCCTTCAAATGCCTGCCTCTAAGCTCACTCTATAACTTGTAACAATTTAGTAGCATCAATTTATCAATGAGCCTTTCCTGTGCTCTCCACTTTTGTATCAGCAATCTAATTACTTGTCCAGGTGGGTGTTCTGAAAAGTTTTTGCAAATGCCAAATTTTCTTGTATACTACTATTTGCCTCATATTAAAGATTTCCTTGGCATGAGAGAAACTGGAAACTGTCAATTTTTTAAATTTTTCTAAACTTCACCCAACACTTTCCACATATTCATGTCATGGTACAACAATCTTTTTACTTTATATTTTTACACAGTAACATATCCTCTTTTTCATTGTGTAAAATTCTTGTGATAATCTTGTACCTAAAATACAGACATTCAGTTTTGTACTTACTATGGAAGACAAATCTGAGAAATGCAATGTTGGACAGACAAGATAATTTAGATATCTTTAAAAACTCTTCGAAACTCTCACAGGAAAACTACATCAAAAGATACTTTCATGTGTCTTGTGAAATTAATTACTTTCCCATTTTTTCAACAAACAATAAGTCACCCATTAGGCTGACAGGCAGGATACATAAGGAGGTCGTAAGACCTACTATGCTGTATTGGGCTAGAAGTGGCACCACCAAAAATAGAACAAAAGAAGTTAGACATGACAGATATTAGGATGTTCAAAAGGATAAGTGAAGTGATGAGAAGAGATAGAATAAGAAATGAATACACCACTGAAATGTAAAAGAAAGCCCATGGGTCAAGTTTGAGTTGGTTTCAGAACCTTACAAGGAGGTGCGAGAATAAACAGGTGGATGGGACTTCTGTATGCTGAATGAGCTGAAGCTTTAATTACTCTAGATGTAACTTTTGGCTTGCATCTTACTTTTGATAAACATCTAATGAAAGTGTCAACAAATGCCACAAGAAAGTTAGGCACTGTAAATAAGGCCTCATATATTCATAAGTGGTAAAACCAGTGTAACCTTTTTAGGTCATTTGTCCTTTCTTTACTAGTTTCTGTTTCTTAAAGGTAGCAGCTATGACTTGGACCATTGACGGATGGTCTCTTGTTTGTCACTTTTTCATAAGTTGTATTCCAACAGAGATCTTTCGCACTCATAGCTGGCCCTTTTCCTGCCCAGATCAACCAAATTTGTTGGATAGTAGCATACAAGAATTTCCATGGGAGATTGTATTATTAACTAAATAATTGAGATTTGTAGTATTCAGACACTGGAAATCAGATTGAAACTCAAAAGATGAACTTGGTACACGATAAGGTGACAAAAGGATGGCAGCAGCAGGAACAGCATAGCTGTGAACTTCAACCAGGTGAAATTTCAGAACTCATGGGAGGGAGGTCTAACCTCATGAAAGTAGGTAAAAACTCACATAATGTAACTGATGATTAGAACTTTAAAATTTTTGCTTATGAAACTTCTAAAGCCTCCAATCTGGAATCAAACATTCGATGAAAAGTTGAACACACATTCCTAAAATTATTTTTTTACCTGGAAAGCATCATAAACTATTAAAAGTAAAGTAAGCTTTTATGAAGAAGAATTGTTATAATCAACATTCACTAAAAGGGTTTTGTTTTAATGATGTTCAGTATCATGCAAGGTAACATTGACAATAATAAAGGGTATAAGTACGCAGACTGGGATAATCGTTGGGATGTGGAGACGCACTTGGGCATAGATGCAGCTTCAATAGCCAGCTGCCTCATGGCTGACTCCTGGAGGTAACGCTGCTCCCATTTGGTCACTTCCCCTTCTAAAAGCATTATCTTCTCTTCTTTTTCACGAATTTCACGCCTCAAATCACTAAGCTTACTGTCAGGTCCTTCCTAAAATAGAGTTGATTTTAGTTATACTCTTGAAAGCTAATTTGACATAAACAGTGTTAAATCTAAAAGATATACCTACTTGACAAACACCACTATATTCTATCACACACAACTAACTGAATCATAAAGTTATAAGAATTATTACAGGCAGTCCCTCGTTTATCGGTGGGGGTTCCGTTCCCAGGAGTGTGCCGATAAGTAAAAACCACCATTAAACGAAACTCTGCGATTTACGGCACCATAATGGCACTTATGGCATGCCATTAGGTTCCATAAGTTGCTGGTAACTGAAACTCGGCCTGTTATGGTGCCATAAACCGCCAATTTTATGGCACTAGACAAGCCCCATAAAATCGGATCGTCAATAACGGAGTCCACCGATAACCGGGGACTACCTGCAATTCAAGGACAGTCTACGCTTCAGAAACCAATTGTTGCTTGTCAAACCTTCAAATTAAAATATCCATTCAAATAAAGAAAAATAAGCATGTGAAAACAATACTACTTCAATACTATCAATTTCCTCTCAGCCATAGATGCATTACTAATTTTTTTCAAAAATAAATGATAGTAATACGTATTAGTGTAAGATTGTAAAAATTTTAGCAATCATGCAGATTCTGAATATAAGATCTACATGTAGTAAAGTTCCAAATTCCAAATTTCTTGCTCTTGAAATCTAATGGAATTTAAAAATAATTGTCTTAATGTCAATAGTGTGAGTGAAAAGAACTGCAAGAAATGTATTTGCTAAGAAGACACATGAATTTATCCTCACAAGTCATCATTGTGATGGTAATTGCTTCATAGCAAAGAAAGATAAAGGAAAGGAAAACGCATTTTCGAGAAGTTCCGCAGCAAGGAAGCATTAGCACATTGTGTTGGAGGTGCCTGTTCTCATGATGGTTCTAGAGTCGGCAGGAGTGTTATGGAACTTGACTGGCGCCGATGTGTCATGAGAAAAGCCGCGATTTCTGATGCAATACCTCGTCTAGATTCATCTAAGAAGTTCCGGTAATCTCGGGAGTCTGTGACGCTCGCCGTAGGCCCCGCCCCCAGGATGCCATATAAATACGACGGACGAAGTAGGAGAAAGGAGAGATCACCAGTTAGTCACAGAGAGATATCCTCAGTAAGAGCCACAAATCAGATTATCAGTGAGAGATCAGCAGCAGAGATCATCCGAGAGAGATAAGAGGAAAAGGGACCGACGAAGGATCATAGGAAAAGTTGCTCGAGAGTTGGTTGGATTCTGGTCTAGTCGTCTTCAGGAGTGGACGACCTGCTAAAGGTTTTGGGGAGTTCCTGCCTTTCAAGTATCAAGAGTAGACTTTATTTTCTGCAATATGGAGTCAAGAGGACGTCTGCAATCACCGTTCTCCTTTTGTGAAGCCATCGCTTCGAGTCGCTAAACTAAGCAGCAAGTATTTGAATTACCTCACTGTTCCCCCAGTTCATGCAGTGTAAGATTCTATCTTTTTATGTAAATAGGAGATACCATTCTGCATTTACCTTTGTTAGTAAGCTTGTAAATAAACCTTTGTTGTGTTAGTGTTTCTTTCTATATTCGTATCCCCAGTTTCAACTGTTGGTGTTGAAATATTTTTTTTTTTACTTATTTCATATCAAACCTGAAGCAGACCTCTCTCTCTCAGAGGCCGTAACAATCATCATTATTAAAGATAATGATTTCAGTACTATGCTCCAATGAATAAACTTCCCACACATTAAGGATAAAACCAAATTAGGAGTAAAATGAAAGAAATATAACGAAAAAATGGAAAGCATTAAGAACTAAAAATTAATACTCTGAGTAAAAAACACTAATGAATCACAATGCATACATACAGTAGTTAAACTTAAGGAATCAACCTCTCCTTCAAAAGCAAAGGAATACTTTGGAGGCTTGGTGGTACACACACAAACACAAACACAAACACACACACACACACACTATCAAGTTGTTTTTCAAAAAACCATGGTGCCCATAGAGGTCTTATATTGGAGCAACCCTCCATCTTCAATGGTCATGCAACATTGCTGAATTGAAGAAATTCCAAGAAGTCCTTGCGTCAGAACTGCAGTGTTTTCATATCAATGATAACTGCGTGTACTAAGGGACAGCCAATAAGAACTTTCTGTCAGAGTTGCTACTTTCATGGGTCTGTTCTTTTCCTCTCCCAGTAAAGTAAAAAATGAACCCCCAGAAGAAAGAAATGAATGAATAAATTAATTAAAGCTAACACCCACATCACCTCTTAAGGAGGGGCAAATGCTAATCATTAATGTCAAAATGTGCTCTGGCAAGAATAGACATTCTTAACTGAGAACTCCTGTGAGTTGAGGACTGTAAAACTGAACCACTGCTGCTTTGGGAGATACAACTTGATGAAACGACTGCAGCCTATTCCTCCAGACATTTACCCCTAAGGGGGTAAATGTTGAATGAAAAGAGGTGACAATATCCAGATATACAGATGCCAACAAAGTGTCTGCTAAGCCCTTCTAGGAAGATCTGAATGAAGGAGGATAATTCCTATAGATTTCAAAGGCCAATATAAAGGTACATCGAGAGCTTGTGTAAGCTCTGCTCCATCTGCCTGAGAGGAAATGATAACACCAAAACTTTTCTATCAATGGTGATAGCTGAACCTCATTTGATATTTTAAATATGTTTACATAAATTCTCCAATTTTAAGAGCACCCCTTACAAACTTTACATAATGCTCAAATAAAACACCTGATTCTTTATACACACTGCACAATGAGTGGTTCTCACTACACTACTGTATACAAAGTTACAGAGCTGGTTAACTGGATACTAATGCAAAAGGCAGCATACATGAAACATCCAACTATGAAAAATATCAAGTAACTAATGATAAAATGAAAAAATATAATGCTAATAATGATAATAACATGATAATCACAAAAATAACAGTCATTCATACACAGAACAAACCCGCAGTCTTAACAATAGGACTATTCCCCAAGCAAGCTGGTAACCGGTCGGATCAATCTAAGATTGAAAAGCAAGGAATCTGTGACCTCTGGCAACCCTGATCGTCCGATGCGTTATGAGGCTGGAAGCCACGTGTACGCTGTGACTGATCAGTCTTTGCCCGACCACCTAGGAGATACGTATGCTTTTGCTTTCTCCCCCCAAGCCGGTCCTTTTTTTGCCATTTATTTCTCAGTGAGTGTGTGTTTGCATGGTTTTAGTTATGGATTCCCCTGGATCTTCAAAGGCTTGTTGGTGTGTGTGCCCGGGCATTCGAGGATTCCCCTGCTCAAGGTTTTTGGCCTCCGTAGCATAGGCTTGGCCAGGCTTCATCAAGGGCAGGAGAATGTGGAGAACCCTCTATCACAAGAGCTGCGTTGTCGAGTGTAGCAGGAAGCAGGGAAGATATGGACAAGGCTACTTCAACACCTCACACAGAACACGAAGAAGGAGAGACACAGGAGTTTCTATCTTCCTTTGCAGAGGTAATTGGAATCATTAAAGAATTCAATAACCTGAATGGTGAATTGCAACCGCAATCAACAATGGTGTCAACAGGTATAGAGGCCCTACTGGGGGCCAGACAAGATCCAAAGACGTCGTTCGAGCTACCACTGTCGCAACACACATAATCAGTGTTACACAAGATAAACAAACTGGTGTCAGACCAGGATGGTTTTCTGCGAGCATCAAGATCTTTGAAGTTCCTTCCACCTCCCCTTGGTCACCATAGGAAATACTACTCGACTAACATAGTTCACTTAATGCCTCGCCATCTTGACCCTAACATGATTCACCTGAAACTGGGCCTTTCCTTGGAACAAGTTAGGTCAATAGGCCTAGTAATTTCTTCTCAGGAGGCACTGACATTGGAGACTACAGCAGCATCCCTCTTTCAGACGCTGTCTTGGTCCACCGCCATAGCCAGGATAGCGTCTGAGAGTACAGCAAGTGGAGCAGTGAACCATTTGTCACTCAAGGGGATCCTTCAGTCAGGAGCCAAGGCGACCTTGTACTTAGCTCGCCTGAGTGGGAACTTATGGGCCAATCTTCTGTTAGCCTGGAGAGACGCAGCACTCTCCAAGGTAGCGAACGGACTAGATCCTGACCCGGTATCGGCCCTCAGGAATGGCAATATCTTGGAATCACAATTCCTGTTTTCAAGAACAGAGTTGGAGGAGGCGATCAACCACCGACGAGCTGATACCAAGGACAGGTTAGTACACCAAGCATGTCAAAGTTGGAAGCAAGAGCTCCGTGAACTCCTCCTCTTCCCCAAAGGCAGATGAGAAGACCGTCACCAGTGAGAAATGGTAAGAACTTGATGGCATTAAACGTTCCATGAGCAACCTCATAAGCCAAGTCCATCAAACAGCAACGCCCCCTTCAATCCAGAGGATTGAAACCAGGAAGGGGTGTGAGGGGCAGAGGCAGAGGGAGCCAGCAATAGAGTGGGCATCTCTCCCTCTCTGTTGCCACAGGTATGGGGATGCCTGGTGAGCCGATGGGCCAAGTGGCAAAATCATGGGGCAGAGAAGTGGGTAGTAGATGTCCTTCGGGTGGGATATCTACTACCATTCGAACTCTCCCCTTCCCTCTCAGACAAGCCTATCCTCAACTGTATGTATTCACAGAGATCACCGAAGTTCGTGGCCCTTCAAGAGGGAGTGTCAAAGATGATGGACAAAGGGGTGATAGAAGACGTAGAAAATCTCACACTGTGATTTTACAGTTGTATCTTCCTGGTGCCAAAAACAACATCAAGAAGACGAGGTTCAAAATGGAGACCCCTTGGACCGTCCCAGAAACAGTAAGGGACAACAACTTCTGGCTTTCAATAGACCTGAAAGATGCCTACTTCTAGGTTCCTATCCACCATTCATCTAGGAAGTCTCTGCGCTTCACTTTCGGGGAATGAGTCTACAAGTTCAAGGTCATATGCTACGGATTAGCCACATCACCCCAGGTGTTTAAGAATTTTCACTCTCGTCTCGTTGTGGGCTCACGCCCAAGGGATTCGACTTCTGAGATACCTCAACAACTGGCTAGTATTAGCAATCTCCAGCGACAAGCTACTCTGGGACAAGGACCGACTCCTTCCGTTCTGTCAAGAACTGGGTATCATGATAATTCTAGAGAAGTCGAACCTAGTTCCCAGCCAAACGACGCTTTACCTGGGGATGGTGATAGACACAATAGAGTAGAGAGTCTTCCCATCAGACCAGAGATTAGAGAAATTGCATCTAGTAGCATGCAAATTCCTTTCACAACCAGACCAACCAGCTCATCAGTGGCAGGTACTACTGGGGATTTTGTCTTCCTTGGAGAAACTGGTCCCTCATGGTTGGTAACATCTTCAGTCACTGCAGTGGAGGATGAAAGAATTCTGGTCACTTCCGGGAGATTCCCCTGGACAGAGAGTATCACTATCAGGGGAACTGAGGCACGATCTTCAGTGGTGGTTGGACGACCAGAACACCACACTGGGGGTGCCCCTACGATCTCCTCCCTCCCCCGGGACTTATTGCTGTTCTCCAATGCCTCCAGCTCGGGCTGGGGTGCTCACCTGGGAGAACTATTAGCCTCAGGACTTTGGCGTGCAGAGGAAAAGCAGCTGCATATCACTGTTCTGGAGCTGAAAGCAGCCTTTCTGGGACTGAGAGAGCTTGGGGAGAAAGTAGAGGGACACTCAGTAGTTCTGATGTCAGACAATACCACAGTGGTCGCCTATGTGAACAAGCAGAGAGGCCTAATGTCACGTCAACTGCATTCACTGACAGTTGACTTACACAAGTGGGCGGTGGACAACGCAGTAGAAATCAGCAAGATACATCCCAGGAAGGAAAACAGTAGTGGCCAACAAGCCCAGCCGTCAGAACCAGATCCTGGGAAAGGAGTGGTCTTTACATCAAGATGTGGCAGAAAGGCTGTTTCAAGTATGGGGGAGACCAGTACTGGATCTCTTTGCAATATGCTTCAACAGGAAGCTACATTAGTGGCACCCCTATGGCCCCGAGCAGAGCAGTTCCCTGACCTTCTGACTCTGCTGTTGGAGGCTCCAAGGAGAATCCCTCTCTCTTCACGGATGGAGACTATCAAGCATCTCCTCAGAGAGGAGGGCTTTTCTCGGCACACAATGCAAGATATGTCCACCTACCTCAGAACCTCATCAGCAGCAGTATGTACTGTGATTGGTGTCATCGATGGGGTTTCTCTCTACTCAAAGCCTCTATTCAACGCAGAACAGATTTTCTATTCTTCCACAAGAATGAGAAAAGACTATCAATCTCAGCTATTAGAAGCTACAGGGCGGCACTAAGCCTAGTGCTCCGCTTCAGAGGCGTAGACATTTTGACGTCCTGGGAGATCGCCTTGCTGTTCAGGGGTTTCCAACAGACCTGTTCACCAAGAGAATCAGACCCCTGGCATGGGATGTTTCACTAGTCTTGAAGAGCCCCCCATGGAGCACCATTTGAGCCTCTATGTCAGGCTTCAGACAAGGATTTGACACTGAAAACAGTCTTCCTGTTAGCCATGGCCTCTTCAAAGAGGGTGGGAGAACTCCATGGGCTGAGTTATAATGTTCACACCAGAGATTGGGGTCTGTGTCCTTTGAGTTTGTCCCGGAATTCATGGCCAAGAACCAGAACCCCTCGGTGCAAGACGACCGATTCAAGTCTTTCTCTGACCCATCATTGAAAGACTTCATAGGCGGTGACCCCCAAGAGCTCTTGCTGTGCCCGGTCAGATCCGAGGTGCTATTTGAAAAGAACTTGCCATCTAAGACCTAGAAGTCGTAGACTTTTCATAAGCACAGGACGAGTCAGAAAAGAAATATCCAAGAATACCCTTTCTTTCTCGATTAGGGAGGTAATTAAGACGAGCATACAGTTCTAGGGAGGGTCACACGACATCAAAAGCATAAGTTCCTCTCTGGCATTCAAGAAAAATTTGACTGTTCACTGAGTTCTGAACGCTGCTACCTGGTGACGCCAGACCATGTTCACCTCATTTTACCCCTTAAGAGACATTGCACATAAGTCCTTGGACACATTTTCCTTGGGTCCTGTGGTGGCTGCCCAACAAGTTGTGTAATTCACCAGGTACCCTTACAGGATGACTGTATTTTACCTATGGTGATTGTGTGGAAGAGAGAATGACTGAGTTGGCTGGTCTCTTTCTTTCTCTTTGTTCCTTTCTTTCTAAGGGCGGGTAGAGGAATAGACATGTCATGATGCTGTCTGGTATGATACATGCGAGTAACGTAGTCATACTGATAGCTTCTTTGCATCATAACCAAGTAATTAAAGGGCTACTCAGTAGCAACTTGTCAACCCTCTCTAGCAAGGGAGAGAGGGGAGTGAGAGTGGATACAGACGGTTATTGTGACAGCCAGAATTCTCTTATAGATTCCCCAGACACAAAGAATCTACCCATATATCCCTGTATGTCAACCCAGATGGCTGAGGGGTTAGATATCAAATATCAGACCTCTCACAGGCATTGTATTACATGGGTCAAAACCCATCTTCTGAAACAGTGGGCAGGTGGGGTAACCCCCAGCTGGTTAGGATACTTGTACCTCCCACCAAGTATAAGTCTATCCTATTGTTAAGACTGAGGGTTTGTTCTGTGTATGAATAAATGAAAAATTTTAAATCAATTTGTATTTTTCAAAGCTAACAAACCTGAGGTCTTAACAGCTAATGGCCCTCCTCTAGCTGCCCTTCTACCTTCCCAGGTATCCTGGGTTGGGGAAAAGACTGACCAGTTACAGTGGACATGTATGGCTTCCAGCCTCACAACACATCGGACAATCAGGGTTGCCAGAGGTCACAGATTCCTTGCTTTTCAATCTTACATGGATCTGACTGGTTACCAGCTTGTGTGAGAAATAATACTTTTGTTAAAACCTCATGTTTGTTAGCTATGAAAAAAACAAAATGGTTTAAAATTTGTCATGTTTTGAGAGCTAAAACAGCAGGTATTGCCTGCCTGACAGGCACACAGGGAATACCTTAACTACAACTACAGACATACAGTTCCAGATAGAGTGCTGTCAAAGTGGTGAGGTCTTTTTCTTTAAGAGTTTGTCTATAAGTTGCTGATCACAAGATGAGCAACTGTAAATCGATGGGGTTGTGCTGCATTAAATGCTTAACAAAAACAATACTCTAAAAATTCCTGAGATAAAAATTACTGTGATAGTGGTGGAGTTAAATTATGAAGTGCAGTAAAACTCAAATACAGATACTGCTCCTGATTTTGATCAAAACTGGACATGACATAAACTGCACTCGCCATAAACTGTACACTATTATAATGAGTAAACTTAGCACACAATCAATGCAAACAAGATACTAACTTGCTTATAACCCATTCGCAGCTGTTCAATTTCTTTCTCTAGTTTGAAGCGAAGATTTTTCTCAGACTGCTCTCTTCTATCTGCTGCAAGTTGCAATGAAACAAGCAGTCTTTTTAACTGACCTGCTTGCTCTACAAGATTCTGCTTTTTACGTAACTGAAAAAGATACAACTATGGTCACATACACAAATGTTGTGAAGAGTATATAATGGTATCTCACATCCATAAAGAAGTAAGCACAATATATGTATAAAGCATACAAAATATATATCGTAACTTATTGTACTCTTAAGCTACATTCAACCCTAATAGGTGGATAAAATGAAAATGAAGAAGGTTCTAATAATATTTCTTCGATATTTTTCACTGCTGGCTGAAACTGCCAGCATACAAAAATACCCTCTTCTAATGTCGATAAGACAGACTTTTGTTGAAGCCCACTCTACAGCATGTCTAAAACTTTAATGGCATTCAAAAACTTTTTTCAATTTTCTTCTGAAGATTGAAAAAGAAACCCACAAAATTACTGTGTATAACGTACTTACTCATAAGTATTTTCATTTTATTTTAATCAACACTCAAGTACTTTCAGGCCCTATCGTGGCCCTTTTTCAAGAGCGCCTTGACCCAGGCTGACAACCTACGCTTCTCTTGAAAAAGGGCCACAGATAGGGCCTGAAAGTACTCAAGCGTTAAGTAAAATAAAATGTAAATACTTTTAAGTAAACATGCTGCACACAGTAATTTGTGGGTTTCTTTTTCAATTTAATGGCATTGAATGAGATGAAAAGATACAGTACATATAACTTCTCTATGTACTTTCTTTACTATTACTACTACTACTGATACACTCACAAAAACACGTACTAATCACTATGACAATGTGTAAAAATCATCATGGGAATTCAAAATCAATGAAAAATTGCTGTCAGTTCTGGAATCAGAGTTCATAAATATATGTACATACTAAAATCTATCAACAAAATATGTTGAGAAAAATTTTTCATAACATACCTCTTCCTCAAGTTTAACAACATTAGCTTGAGCATTAGTAAGGGCTGAGTCCAAGATATCTATGTGAGTTCGCTGTTCGTTCAATGTTTGTCTTTGGGCTGTTAATTCTATTTCTTGCCTTTCCTTTGCTGCTATTAATTCTTTATCTGAAATATAGGAAATTTTCTCATTATTCCCACAGTAAATCAATTAAATATAAAACATAAGGAAGAATAATCATAAAGTAACAATGCAGTAATGCTTATCTAGGTAATGATACAAAAAAGTTCAAGACAATTTACAGATTGTCTAGGTATAAAAAAAGACCTTGAGTAAATGTGGTATACTGTTAATACTGTGAAATGTTTGGAAAAAATTACTTTTCCTTCTACCTTATTTTGGTATTTCGGGTGCATTTTCATCAAGCATTCTGAATGAGTATATTTCATGAACATATCATGATGGGCAGTAAAAAAAACAGCATCTGCCCTACTTGGTGAAGTGTGATTAGGGTCTGAAGCACCATGTCCTGTACTGATATTTTGCAAAATTGGGGAATAAAATACTGGTTTTGAATTTACATATGCAGTGGTACCTCGAGATACGAAAGGCTCAACTTACGAAAAACTTGAGATACGAAAGCTAATACGAAAAATTTTACGGCTCTACATACGAAAATTGCTCCTCAAGATACGAAAGGTTGTTGCTGTAAAGTTCGAGATTCGCCCGGACCACCGGTAACAATTTTGAAACTCGCGCGCCGACAACTGAGTAGACTCGCCACCATCCTCCTGCTCTCCAATTGGTTCCTGATGCTAGTCACCGCCATGAGATCCTTCTCTCCTATTGGTCAGCATCCCTCCCATCATGCATCTACTACGTAGTGGCATGCTTCTTCGGCCACTGCACGGCATCATCTGTATCGTACGCACGCAGTATTCGTTCATTCTAACGATTTTGTTTATTAACGTAAATTCATTAAGTGATTTCATTGTAGTAGTATACTTTATCGTTTTGTGTGAGAACTTTACTCCATACTTATATGTACTACATAACATAATTACATACAGTATATATGTAGTCATGGGTCCCAAGAAACTTAAAATTCACAGAAAGAAGAGGATGCTCTCTTTGGAGTGTGATCGCCAAGGAATACGACCGAAATCCGTCGACAATAGGCACCATCCTTAAGCAGAAGGATGCAATCAAAGCAGCTACACCTTCCAAGGGCGTCACTATTTTGTCCAGCAAGAGGATCCACATGCACGACGAGATGGAAAGGCTTCTTCTTGTCTGGATAAAAGACAAAGAAATCGCTGGCGATATGATAAAGGAGACGGCAATCTCCCACAAGGCCAGCACTATTTTCGGCGATTTGATTGCGCAGGCCAAAGACGATGGAGGAGAAGGGATATCAGCGCCAACCCCAGACTTCATGGCTTCGCATGGGTGATTAGAGAAATTCCGTAAACGGACTGGCATCCATTCGGTGGTGCGTCATGGGGAGGCTGCCAACTCGGATACAAAAGCGGCCGAAGCCTTTAAAAAGACGATCGATGAGATGATGACCAAGGAAGGCTACAGTTCTCAGCAAGTCTTCAACTGTGATGAGACTGGCCTTTTTTGGAAAAAAATGCCTCGTCGGACATACATCACACAGGAAGAGAATAAGCTACCCGGGCATAAGCCTATGAAAGACAGGCTTACGCTCGCACTTGTTTGAAAGCCAGTGGGGATTGCAAGGTGAAGCCCCTACTGGTCTATCATTCCGAGACTCCTCGGGCCTTGCTTAAGGAGAAGCTTCCAGTGATGTGGAGGGCTAATGGGAAAGCCTCGGTAACGAGGCTTTTGTTCACGGAGTGGGTAAATCTGTGTTTCGGCCCGACAGTGAAGAAATTTTTGGAAGAGAAGCGCCTCCCTCTGAAATGCCTGCTGGTGTTGGACAATGCCCCTGCTCACCCTCCTGGCCTCGAGGAAGATATCCTAGCAGAGTATTCCTTCATCAAGGTTCTTAATCTTCTGCCTAACACCACCCCTCTCCTCCAGCCCATGGACCAGCAAGTGATATCGAACTTTAAGAAGCTGTATACAAAACATCTTTTCAAGAGATGTTTCGACATCACCGATACCACAATCCTCACCTTGCGTCAATTTTGGAAGGAGCATTTCGATGTTGTGATATGCATCCGACTCATCGACCAAGCTTGGCAAGAGGTTTCGAGGCGAACCTTAAATTCCTCGTGGAGGAAACTCTGGCCTGATGCCGTACACGCCCGAGACTTCGAGGGATTCGACGTGGGCGAAGCTGGTGCTGCAGATTCAGAAACATTTGACGATCCTGAAACTGTTTTGCAACCAGATCTTGACGAGATCGTTGCACTTGGCAAGTCCATGGGGCTGGTCGTCGACGAGGACGACATCAACGACCTTCTCGAGCAGCACCAAGAGGAGCTTACGACGGATGACCTGAAGGAGTTGGAAGCCATGCAACATAACATCGTTCAAGAGGAGTTCTCTAGCAGTGGCGAGGAGGGGGAGGACGACCCTATGACAACGGCAGAAATTAAGGATGTTCTAGCTGCTTTTCATAAAGTGCAATCATTTGTAGAAAAAAAGACACCCTGAAAATGCTTACACAGGTCGTATGCTTGCGCATCTATAGATGCCATCTTTAACAGTATGTAAGATTCATCCCAAATAATAATGTATCCTGAAACTTCTCAGAATCTGTGGCAATACTGCCAACAAAATTAATTCTTTGTAACCTCTTTTGCTGTTTTAAATAGAGTAGTCTGCTGAAATGAGAAATCTTCAAGTGTTGTTTCACTTTACTCATGGCCATCTACCCTGTTTATACATTATGCGTACCATGTTTCTCAGCAAGTGTTTGGGAATAATGTTCTCATCTCCCAACATCCTTTCACTTGATCAAAGATGCCGGTACTCATTTTAGGTGGTATGTACTATCGACAAGAAAAGTGAAGATGTGATAAATTTTTAATCAACTTGTATTTTTCATAGGTAACAAACCTTAGGTTATAACAATACAATAATCTTCTAGCACCAACTGGAGATTAAAACAATCAAAGATTGTAGAGCACGGAATCTGTGGCATCTGGCAACTAATGCATATATGAGGTGGAAGCTGGTCACCACCCAGGCTTGGTACCTTGTGACGCATGTCTTTATTTGACCACCTTGAAGGGTAGTTGCTTTCGTGGTCTCCTTCTCAAGCCAGTTTCTTTGTTAGCCCATGATTTCTTTATGCTTTGCTTTCAGTGTTTGTGCCTGATCGTGTATCATGGAGTCTACCAAAAGTTCTAGGCCCTGTCAATGCGTATGTCCTGGCATTCAAGGATTTCCATGCTCAAGGTTTTTGGCATCTTCAATTACTGATGCCCATACCACTTGCAGTAAGTGCCATTCTAATTTTTGTACTGTCACTAACCCTTGCCCGGAGTGTTGTCCCTGGCCTGTGTTGCAGTGGAAGGTTTGCAACAAGAAAAGGGAGCACCATTGAGTATCTACTTGCCCTTCTTGGGAAGGTTGCTTTCCTCCCTGAGTGGCAGTTTGGTGTCTCCTTCTTCCAGAAAATTTTCCCTCTGCTTTTTTGACGCCGTCTTCTTTCTTTTCTTCCACTGGTTTGTCTTTGGAAGTATCGGGAGTTACACAGGATGATTTAGTGTATAATGTGGTTCCCTCTTTTGTGGGAGATAATCTTCCTCCCAGGAGGAAGCAGGCTGCGAAAACTGCTTTGTTTCAGATACAAAATCGCATAAGATGGTGGCTGTTTAAGCGCCCCTAGGCCTACAGGGTTCTCCCTCCTTAGATGGCCTGTTGTTGCATTTCTTGGCTACCCGTTGACCTCCACCCATCTCCCCCCAAGTCCCCCCCCCTTGTCCAGGCCTCCACTACTTTGGCTCTTGTGTGCTGCCAACTAGAGGGACACCATCATCAACTACAGTGCTTACTGGGTTGTCCTTTTATTTCCCTATCAGTGAGGCCATCAACTCGCGCTGTCATTCCGAATGCTGTGACGTCACTCCCAACACCCTCTCAGCCTATGACGTCAGCTGCAATGTTATCTCTTCCTCTGCCTGTTGCTGTGACATCATTATAGCATCATTTCATAGACGCCCACTGAGCCTTCGGAGACATTCCATCAAGCAGTGGTTGATAGGCAGAACTCTGTTTTTCACAAGAGGTATTCTCTACTCTCTACCAAGAGCATTGTAGAAGGAGGGCTCCTTCTCCTCCCCCTCCTCATCCTCAGGTCAGGAGTTGGAGGATTTAGGATATTGTTGCTTCATCTTCTGGGAGTGAGAGGGGTGTTTCGCCGTCTTTTCTGCACAGACGTGTCTCACCCTTGCATGTACGTGTACGTGTTCCAGTTCATGATGGTCTTCACTCTAATCAGTCTTCAAGCTTCTCCTTTGCCTCAGCCTGTTTGAGTTTATTGTAAGGATAATAAAGCTCTGATTAAGAGGTCGAAGGTGCCTGATACCTAACTGTCTGTCCCGGCACCTTCTAGGAGTTATCTTCCAGTGTTGCTTGTGTCAATAGTTAGGCTGTGGACAGTCACCAACGTGAGGCAGTCTGTGAACGTGGATGCGTTTCTCAGCCTAGTAGGACTTCTTTGCCTCTGCAGTACAGGAAGACCAGACTTTCTCCTGTGTCCAAGAAGCCTAGGATTTCAAGATCTCATTCCCCTAGGTGTCATTCACCTTCTAGAGTCGGGGACCTTCGAGACCAGTCTCCTCCAGGACTTTCTCTAGCACATTGTTCTTTATCTCATGGCTGTGTACGTGAGTCATCGCTCAAACGCATACGTAGTTTGGCTCAAGGGCATGTGCATGATTCATCGCTTGATAATGTTCCTGAGCCCTCATTCTCGGGAGGGTGTGATGCCAGGCTTCCAAGGGAAGCTTCTCCAGTGGCTTTAGAGGAGGATGAGGATCCTTCTAGGCCTTCTGCTTTGCATCATTGGTCTCCTTTGCCGGAGCCAGAGGAAGGGGAAAGTCAAGAGTTCCTGTCTTCTTTTTCGGAGGTTATTGATCTCATCATTCGTGAGTTCAATAATCTTGGGGGAGAGGCCTTGCTTGGTTCGAGGCAGGATGCTAGAGCTTCGTTTGTGCTTCCTCTTTCTGGGCATGCTCAGTCAATTTTGCAGCACATTAATGCTCTGGTCTTGAATTGGGATGGCTCTCTTCACTCTAATAGGTCTTCTAAGCTTCAACTGATGCCTCACCACCTTAATTCGGATGTGATACGTCTAAAGCCTGGCTTGATTCTGGATCAGGTAAGGGCTGAGGGCCTTTTGTTTCTTCTCAAAAGCCTCTGCTATAGAGTATGCTGCTTCTCCTATATTCCTGACTGTGTCGTGGCTGGACTTATGGTCTACTGCAGTGGCCAGGATAGCGTCGTGTCGCTCTGATGGAGGTTCCATTAGCTCACCCTCCTTGATGGAGGTTCCATTAGCTCACCCTCCTTATCAGGTTGCTGCAGTCTGGTGCTGAGGCCATCTCTTACCTGGGCCACCTCTGTGCTAGTTTGTGGGACAACCTTCTCCTGGTTGGGAGGGATGTGGCCTTGTCGAAGGTGGTGGGGTCAGTGGATTCCAAGTCCTTGACTCTTTGGTCAATGGGGAAAAGCATGCTTGAAGGGGAAGTCAAGGGTTTTTGTGCATTGGAACAAGCTAATCTCACAGAAAATTAAAAAAAATGGTATTAGCAACTTGTGGTCAAGGAAAGTTAGAGTACGAAACAGTGTCGCAAACAATGAAAAGACTAATTGAGGGATTATGAAATAAAAGAGGAACAGGAATGGTGGGGGTCAGAAGGCATTGCGAGTTCTGGGAGAGGGAGGGAAAACCAGAGATCTCGGGGAAGATGGAACTGAGGTAGGGGTAGAAGAAATCCTAAAAACAAAGAGGGGAAAGTAACATTACATGTAATATGCAGCTCGGAATGGCATTGGGCTAGGGATTGTCCTCAGAATTTTCATAATAGGAAGAAAACTGAAAAAAAACAAGAAGCAGAAAGCAGAAACTGGGCCAGAAGAAGTAGTTTATGTAGGAGAAGTTAATAAAATAAATTGCGGGGGAATTGTGACAAGCACGCATTGTCATAGATTTGAGTCAGGAAACGTTAATGAGAATGAAAGATACTAGGACAGTCTAATTAAGTGTTTAATTTTGGTGAGATCTTACAAGTCAAAAGGAGCAATGGAAATACCAGTGATATAAAAAAAAAAGAAGTTTTATTTGAAGACAGAAATTCTGCAGGGTGATATACCATGGTTAACAAGTAAGCAAACCATGAGCAAAATGGATATGACATTAAATTTGAAGAAAATTGTGTCAAAACAGAAGTATTAGGGGGAATAAAGATAAGAGAAGGTAAGAGAAGACAAACAAGTTGCATCCGACAGTGAACAAAGGGAGACTGGATGGAAAAGGGAATGTCCGAGATTTAGCGGGATACAAGAAGAGTACAAAGGATGGAGAAGTCAAGTCAAAGATTGGCTATTGTTGTTTGGAGAAGATACAAAATACCTGGCAGTAGAGATACAAATGAGCTTAAAATGACAAATTTTCACTGAGAACTTGTATTTTTCATAGCTACAAACCTGAGCTCTTAACAATAGGATAATTTTTAGCACCTAGCTGGATCCAGTTAAATCACAGATGAAAGCAAGGAATCTTGTGAGAGCTGGCAATGCGTGCGTATATCAGGTGAAGAGTGGTCGTGGACCACGCACCCACGCCACAGTGTCAGTCTTTCCCAACTCAGGATGTCATAGCAAGACAGAGGGGCAGCTAGAGGTGGGCAGTATAATGTAAAGACCTCAGGTTTGTAGCTATGAAATATACAAATTGTCTTAGAAAATTTGTCATTTGTTCATATGCGAACAAACCTTCAGTCTTAACAATAGGATAGACTTATACTTGGAGGGAGGTAAAGACATCCTAAACTGGCTGGGGCCTACCCACCAGTCCAGCTCCAGAAGAAATAACTTCTGGAGAGGGACTGATGCCCGTGAGAAGCTAGATACATTTATATCTAACCACCAGACACTGAGCGGCAAACAATGATATATGGGAGAATCATTGCATAGGGAACTAAAAAGAAACTTTGTCTGTTCAATAACAAACCCACACACCAGGGTTTGTTACCACTCCCTCCTCCCCCTTGCCAAGGAGCAGAGCATTTGCTAGCGAATAGAGGGTTAGTTATTTGCATACCAAGCGACCAAACTATCAGACTACGTTACTCACCTGTATCAAACCAGTCCAGCGAATGACGTGTCTATTCCTAAACCCACCCGAAGGAAGAAGGAAAGGTACAAGAGAAAGAAGGAGACCAGCCAACTCACTCATTCTCTCATCCACACAATCATATTAGGTAAGATACAAATGTGCCCTGTTAAGGGCAATGATGAGTTACACAATCTGTTGGGCAGCCACCACAGGACCTAGGGAAAACGTGTCCACAGATCTGTGGGCAACATTCCTAAGATAGAAAGAGGTGAACGTGGACTGGCGTAACCTAGTACCAGCGCTCAGCACTATTTACAGCCAAGTTTTTTTTTGAAAGCCAGAGAGGGACCAATACCCCTAATGTCTTGCACTCTAGCCTGCACAGACATGGTGGTGGAATCAAGGGACAAGTATGCCTGTCTGATGGCTTCCCGCATCCAAAAAAAAATAATATTCTTCGACACCTCCTTCTTTGTACGTCCCGTGCTAACAAAAAATCTGCGGCAGACTGGTCTAAGGTGCCATGTCCTTTTAAGAGAGCAACGCAGAGCCCTGACAGGACACAACAAAAGCTCTTGAGCGTCACCACCCAAAAAGTCATTCACGATGATAGGTTCACCTATCATCGTGCACAGAGGGATTATGGGTTTTGGCCATGGATTCCGGGACAAATTCGAAGGACACTGACCCCAACCCCTGGTGCGCTTCACATCATAGCTCAGGCCGTGCATCTACCTCATTCTCTTCGAAGATGCCAAGGCCAGAAGGAAAACCGTCTTGAGCATCATGTTCCTGTCACATGAGCGATGCAAAAGCTCATATGGGCCCTTCGTGAAACTTCTCAGAAGCAAGGAAACATCCCACATCGGAGGCTTGAGCTCCCTAGGAGAACTTGATTGCTCAAACCCCTTAACTAGCAAGGAAAGTTCCCGGGATGAGATGTCGATACCTGTAAGACATAACACTAAACTCAGGGCCGCCCCGTAGCCTCTAACGGCAGAAACGGACAAACATTTCTCATCTCTGAGGAAGGTAAAAAGTCTGCTATGTGCTGAATCAAGGTTCTGAGTGGAGAAAAACCCTGTTTACAACACAAACCACAGTAAATCTCCAATTGCCTTGGTAAACTGCAGAGGTCGACCTTCTGAGACTGATGGACATATGCCCTGCTGTTCTCTGAGAATAGCCTCCCGCTTGGAGGAGATATACTTGATAGCCTCAACCGTGAAGAGGCAGGGATTCTACTGACTGGTGGAACCTTTCTGCATGCGGCTGACAAAGAAGATGCCACCAAAGGGGAATCCCTCTCAGAACCTCCGACAACAACAACAGCAGATCTGGAAACCATTCCGCCTGAGGCCACAGAGGGGCTACCAAAGTCATCCTGAGACTCTGTGAACTCATCATCCTGATGGATCAAACAAAACAGAGGGAAAGCATACACCTCCAGGTTGTCCCAGGGATGTTGAAACGCGTCCTCAGATAATGCTATAGGATCTATAACCACTTAATGGAATATCTCCAGTTTCCTGTTGAACCGGGTCGCAAAAAGGTCCAGCATGGGTCTTCCCCCAAACCTGGAAGGGCTTGTCTGCTACTACCTGATGAAGGGACTACTCTGTGCCTAGGATCTGATCCCGACAACTGAGTTTGTCTGTGACCATATTCCGTTTGCCTGGGATATACCTGGCTGAGAGCTCTACCGAATTGCTGGCCGCCCACTGGTGAAACTCGACGGTCAAGACGTGAAGGTGACATGAAACCAGGCCTCCCTGCTTGTTCAGATAAGCGACCACCTTGGTGTTATCTGACATGAGAACGACAGAATGACCCTCTACTTTCTCCTGAAACTCCTTCAGACCCCGAAAGGCTGCCTTCAACTCCAAGACGTTGATATGCTGCTGTTTGTCCTCCAAACTCCAAACACACGAGGCAATGAGGCCGCCTAAATGAGCCCCCAACCTGTGAGGGAGGCATCTGAAAACAGAAGGAAGTCCAGAGGGAGAGAACGCAGAGAAACACCCTTCAAAAGATGTCGGTTGTTCAACTACCAACAAAGGTCTTCTCTCACTTCCAGGGACACAGGAACCTTTAACAGGGGCGATTCCCCAACCAGAGACCAGAATTCCCTCAGCCTCCATTGTAGAGACCGAAGATGAAGACGTCCATGAGGGACCAGCTTCTCCAAGGAAGACAAATTTCCCTGAAGAACCTGCCCCAGATAAGCTGACTGATGTGGTTCCGGCAGGAAGTTGCGAGCCACCACTCGCAACTTCAACCTCTAATCAGCCGGGAAAACTCTTGCAGCCGCCATATTGATGACCGTGCCCAGGTAGAGAATCCTTTGACTGGGTACGAGGTTTGACTTCTCTTGGTTGACCACAATGCCCAGTTCCAGACAAAACTAAAGCAGACAATTTCTGTCCTGCAGCAGCTTCTCCCTGGAACCTACAAGGCCCAACCAAACGTTGAGGTACCTCAGCAAACGGATCCCCAAAGCATGGGCCCAACTTGAGATGAGAGAGAAGAGCCTTGTGAACACTTGAGGGCTGTAATCAGCCCAAAGCACAGGACTTCGAACTTGAAGACCTTGTCCCCAAGAGAGAAGCAAAGGAACTTCCTGGACGTTGGATGAATAGGGATCTGGAAGTATGCATCCCTCAAGTCTATTGACAGCATGAAGTCGCCTTCCCTCACAGCTGCCAACACTGAACGCAGGGTCTCCATCTTGAACCTTGTCTTCCTGATGAAGTAATTCAAGGTGGATAAGTCGATCACAGGTCTCCAACCTCTCGACACATTGGGCACCAAGATGTGACTGTAAACCCCAGAGATGGATGCACCACTTCCTCTATCACATCCTTGTCCAGCATCTTCTGCACTTCCTCCCAGAGAGCCAAGAACTTCAGAGAATCTGGAGGATACACCCTCCTGAGCAGCGGCTTGTCCAAGAGTGGGGGAGAGAAGTTGAATGGCAGTAGATACCCTGTCCGAAGGATAGCTACTACCCACTTCTCTGCCCCATAACTCTGCCAACTGGCCCAATGGACCACCAGGCACCCCACCCCAAAACTTGCAGAAGGATTAGATAGATAAATTTAAGGGTACAGTGTCCAAAGATAATCTTTGTCAAACTAGATGAAGCCTATCTAAAAGACAAGCTAATGGAAAATTACAGTAGAATAAAAAACTATTTTCAAATGAGAAGAGAATCGAGTAAAAGCATGAGGGTCTTTTTAATTAGGTGCGAAAAGGTAGCATCCGAGTGTGACAGAACAATGAGGAAAAGCACGCTTGAAGGGAAAGTCAAATGTTTTTGTGCATTGGAGCAAGCAAATCTCACGGAAAATAAAAAAAAATTGTTTAGCAGTTTGTGGTCAAGGAAAGTTAGAGTACGAAACAGTGTCGCAAACAATGAAAAGACTATTTGAGGGATTAGGGAATAAAGAGGAACAGGAATGGTGAGGGTCAGAAGGCAATGCAAGTTCTGGGAGAGGGAGGGAAAACCAGAGATATCAGGGAAGATGGAACAGAGGTAGGGATGGAAGAATTCCTATAAACAAAGTAACATTATGTGCAATATGCAGCTCGGAAAGTAAAATTATGTGCAATATGCAGCTCGGAATGGCATTGGGCTAGGGATTGTCCTCAGAACTTTCATAATAAGAAGAAAACTGAAACAAAACAAGAAGCAGAAAACAGAAACTGGGACAGAAGTAGTAGTTTAGTAGGAGAAGTTAATAAAATAGAGGAATAGAGGAAGAGTTGTGGGAAATGGTTGATGCAATTTTAAACACAGTGTAAATACAGTTTGCAGGGAATTGTGACTAGCACATATTGTCATAGATTTGAGTCAGGAAAAGTTGATGAGAATGAAGGATACTAGGACAGAGTCTAATAAAGTGTTTAATTTTGGTGAGACATAAGTCCAAAGGAGTAATGGAAATACCAGTGATATAAAAAAACAAGAAGTTTTCATTGAAGACAGAAATTCTGCAGGGTGATATACCATGGCTAATAGGTAAGCAAACAATGAGCAAATGGTTTTGAATCTTTCTTTGCAATAAAAGAAGGAAATAATTAAATAAAAAACAGACATTAATAATCAGCTATGAAAACAGTCAACTGTTGAGTTTAATTCTCAACAAATAAATGGTACAATTAAGAAACCTCAAAGTACCTCAAATATGTATAAACCAAGAGAAAAAATAAAAATTATATTGTTATAATACAACAAAATTTGTGCATACTTACCTGGCAGATATATATATAGCTGTATTCTCTGAAGTCCGACAGAATTTCAAAACTTACGACACACGTAGTGGGAGGCCAGGTGGTTAGTACCCATTACCGCCGCTGGGAGGCGGGTATCAGGAACCATTCCCATTTTCTATTCAGATTTTCTAGTGCCACTGTCTCCTGAGGGGAGGTGGGTGGGCACTTTGATTATATATATCTGCCAGGTAAGTATGAACAAACTTTATTGTATCATAACAATACCATTTTGTTCATGAGACTTACCTGTCAGATATATGTATAGCTGAATCCCACCTTTGGAGGTGGGAAGAGACAGAATAGGATTTAGGAAACAAATACATGTAGATGATTGACATCTTGGTTCCTTACCTGTTAGCATAGCTGACTTCGTGATTACTGTCACCGAAGTCCGCTTCTGCTTTACTAGTCTCCAGCGAGGTAGTGACCTATATAGCTGGTGAGTTCTAGATGATCTGTCAACGGGGGCGTGACCACAATGTGACTAGACCATTTGACCATACTATGAGGGCAACGAAGCAATAAACCACCACCTGACCAAAACTAGCAAAAGTTAAGGTAGCCTATCTCAAGCTAAAGACTGGGAAGTCCGCCTCCGGCGGCCCAACAACCATAAACACAATAAAATTAAAAACTCCTCCTAACCATTTTCTACAGGATAGGATGAGTGCTACTTCCTGCCCCCAAAATTTGTATGCGGAGACGTATGGTCCTAGCGAACAGCAGTTCTCGTATGTCGTCTTCACGTCCCGCAGGTAGTGTGAAGCGAACACCGAGTTGCTCCGCCAAAAGGTGGCACCCAGGATGTCACTGAGTGCCATATTCATTTGGAAAGCTACCGAGGTTGCAATAGCTCTCACTTCGTGCGCATTCACTTTAAACAATTTCAGATCACTATCCTTACAAGATGAATGAGCCTCCTTGATGGTGTCTCTCAAGAAGAACGCCAGAGCATTCTTAGACATCGGCAAGTCTGGCCTTCTTACCGAACACCACAAGTTGCTTGAAGGACCTCGACATTCCTTCGTCTTCCGCAAATAAAATTTGAGAGCCCTGACAGGGCACAGGACTCTCTCTGGCTCTTGTCCAATAATTTCAGCCATCCCCTTGATCTCAAAGCTCTTGGGCCAAGGGTTGGACGGGTTTTCATTTTTGGCTAGGAACGTTGGGCTCAACAAACAAACAGCATTATGCCCTTTAAAACCAACATGCTTGCTGATAGCTTGAATTTCGCTAACTCTCTTCGCCGTCGCCAGAGCGGTTAGGAAAACAGCCTTTCTGGTAACGTCCCTCAAAGATGCCTCCTGGAGAGGTTCGAATGGACTGGACGTCAGGAACTTCAAGACCACGTCCAAGTTCCAGGAAGGCAGCTTAGACTGAGCTACCTTCGTGGTCTCAAAGGATCTTAAGAGATCGTGAAGGTCCTTGTTATTAGCCAAGTCCAGGCATCTGTGTCTAAAAACTGCCGACAACACACTCCTGTAGCCTTTTATTGTCGGGACTGCTAGCTTTAAATCATTCCTTAGATAAAGGAGGAAGTCTGCTATTTGGTTCACAGAGGTCGTAGTAGAGGAAACACCCTTCTTTCTACACCAACTCCTGAAAGCGGCCCACTTCGATTGGTACACTGCAAGAGAGGAAGCTCTCCTTGCATTGGCAATAGCTCTTGCCACTGGTCTTGAAAAACCTCTCGCTCTGGCCAACTTTTCGGTAGTCTGAACACAGTCAGACTCAGAGTGGAGAGGTTTTTGTGGTACCTCTCGAAGTGGGGCTGTCTGAGTAGATCTGTGCTCAAGGGTAGCATCCTTGGGAAGTGAGAAGATCTGCACAGACGTTCTCGACACCTGCCACGAACCTCGTAACGATCGTTACGTCTCGTGCTTGTGCCCACAACAGGATCTCTCTCGCTAGACCGAACAGGGACCGAGAGTGCGTTCCTCCCTGTTTCTTGAGGTAAGCCAGCGCTGTGGTATTGTCCGAGTTGATCTGGACTATTCAGTTTGAGACTTGGTCTTCGAAGAACTGGAGAGCCAAATGAATGGCCGCCAACTCTTTGAGATTTATGTGCCAGGACTCCTGTTCCCCTCTCCAGGTGCCTGACACTCCCTCCCCCCTAGTGTTGCTCCCCATCCCGAGGTAGACGCGCCAGAAAACAACACTAGGTCGGGGCTCTGAAGCTGGAGAGAAAACCCCTCTGATAGCTTTACAAGGTCGAGCCACCATTTTAGGTGATCCTTTACTTCCTTTGAGATCTTCAAGATCGAATCTAGATCCTCCTTGTCTTGCCAGTTTTCCGGCAGGAAAAACTGGAGAGGTCTGAGGTGCAGTCTCCCCAGGGAAACAAACTTCTCCAGCGAGGAAATGGTCCCCAGCAGACTCATCCATTCCCTTACCGAGCATGTTTCTTTCCCCAGGAAGGCTGAAACTTTGTCTAAGCCTTGCTGCTGATGTTCCTGGGACAGAAAAGCCAGAAAAACCACTGAATCCATCTGAATCCCCAGATACACGATGGACTGCGTCGGGATCAGATGGGACTTTTCGAAGTTTACCAGAAATCCCAGGGACTTTGCCAAATCCAACGTCGTGTGAAGGTCCTTCAGACACTTTGCCTTCGAAGAGGCTCGAATCAGCCAGTCGTCTAAATATAGAGAGATCCTTATGTTGGAAAGATGAAGACATCTTGCCACATTCTTCATTAAGATTGTGAATATCATCGGGGCCGTGCTTAACCCGAAGCAAAGAGCCCTGAATTGAAAAACTTTCCCCTTCAGGACAAACCGCAGGTATTTCATCGACTGAGGATGGATTGGAACGTGAAAATAAGCGTCCTGAAGGTCAAAGGACACCATCCAGTCGCCTGGTCTTAAGGCCCCTAGAACTGACTGAGGAGTTTCCATTTTGAACTTTTGCTTTTCCACAAAAAAGTTCAATCTGCTGACATCTAACACTGGTCGCCATCCTCCCGACTGTTTTGGCACCAGGAACAATCTGTTGTAGAAGCCTGGGGATTCCAGGTCTAGGACCTGTTCCACAGCCCTCTTTTCAAGCATTTGCTCGAGCAGATCGTACAGAATCTGCTGCTTCTCCCGATGGTAAGAGGGTGACAGATCCCTGGGTGTCGTGCACAGCGGAGGCGGTTCGAGGAAAGGGATCTTGTATCCTCGCTCGATGACATCGAGGGACCAGCTGTCTGCCTCTCTCTCTCTCCAGGCTCTTGCAAATAAACGAAGCCTGGCTCCGACTGGTGTCTGAAGGACTGACGTCTCACTTTTTACCCGATCTTGGAAGGGGCTCTGCCTCTGGGAAGACCTCTTCCTCGAGGAGACGATCTCGAGGAAGCTCCCCCTCGAAAGGGCTTCTGCTTCTTGGAAGCTTGCCCCAGCGTAGAAGTCGAAGGGACTGCCGGACGTCTGGAAGACTGGGCCAAAAGGTCTTGTGTAGCCTTCTCTTGCAGGCTGACAGCTAGATCTTTGATCATAGACTGGGGGAAGAGATGGCTCGAAAGAGGGGCAAACAGCAACTCTGCCCTCTGAGAGGGAGAAACAGACTTTGCAGTAAAGTTGCAGTACAAAGCTCTCTTTTTCAAGAGCCCTGTACAAAAGTGCGAAGCCAGCTCCTCCGAACCATCTCTGACAGCCTTGTCCATACACGCTAGCACGCTGGACAGCTCCCCCAGACTAATCGAGTCCGGACTCCGTGACTGAACATCTAGGACTCCCAAACACCAGTCCAAGAAGTTAAAAACTTCCATCGTCCGAAACAGTCCCTTTAGATGGTGGTCCAACTCAGAAGGCGTCCACGACACCTTCGCTGATGAAAGTAGAGACCTCCTCGGAGCGTCAACTAAGCTGGCAAAGTCGTATTGGGCAGAGGAAGGAACCCTCAACCCAACGTCCTCTCCTGTCTCATACCACATCCCTGCTTTGCCATTGAGTCTCGACGGAGGCAGGGCAAAAGAAGTCTTTCCTTGAGCCTTTCTCGAATCCATCCAGTCATGGACCTTCTTGAAGGCTCTCTTCGTCGAAAGGGAAGTCTTCATTTTTACAAATCCTGGTGATTTACTGGATTTGGAAGAGAACTGTGAAGGAGGAGAGCGAGGGGCCGAGGGTTGAAACTTGTCTCCAAACGAAGAACAAAGAAGACAGGCCAAGACCTGGTAATCTGATGAGGACGATGTCAAAGGCTGCTCTTCATCTACTGCCTCCGTCGAACTGCTTACTTCTCCTTTTGCAGGAGCAACCGACGAGTCCACAGAATAGAGAGGTCTACGACCTTTAGACCCCACTCTCAAGAGGGATCTACGCTTTGAAGCAGAACTCTCCGCACAAGGCTGGACGTCTTTCACAGCAGCCTCCAAAGTGTCCGGCAAAACTGAGAATGAAACGTTTTGATGAGCGTCTTGACTAGCATCTTGATGAGCGTCTTGATGACGGCGAGCGTCCTGATGAGCGTCCAGGCGTTGGCGAGCGTCCAGAGAAGCGTCCCGACAAGCGTCCGCACGAGCGTCCTGAAAAGCGTCCAGCTGGGCGTCCTGACGAGCAGTCCGACGAGCGTCACGACAGGCGTCCTGACAAGCGTATTGACGATCCCTTTGACGAGAAGAAGGAGCTTGAGAAGTGTCAAGCTTAGCAGCTTGAGGAGTGTCCTGCCTCGCAGCAGTCCGAGCGTCATGCTTCGCAGCATACGGAGCGTCACGAAGAGCCTTGAGAGGAGCGTCTTGGCGAGAAGGAAGACGATCCCTGCTGCGATGAGCTTGAAGGTCTTCCTCCCTCTTGACCGACGAGAGTTTGGGGAGACGTTCATCGTACCCTCTAAACAAACACTGGGGTTCCGAACGAAATCTAGAGGGCGACGAAACAGGCAAAAGAGACGAGCGAGGAGAAAGCGAGGGGGACTCCCTTGACCTCTTGATAGGCAGTCTGGCATCCTTTCTACGACGACGTGGCTCTGCCTCTCTCTCTGCCAGCAACGAAGCTAATTGTTGCTGCATCGAAAGGAGCATCTTCTTTGTACGAGAAGACTCCTTCTCAGGGGAAGGGCTGATCCTGTGGGAAGACGAGGGGCGAGGGGACGCCTTCTTCCTTCTCACAGGAACAGCTTTCTCCCTGGAGCGACTGGGGCGCTCAACAGCGTCATCCTCGAATGACGTCCTGGTCCTCTTCTGCGGTGGAAAACCGTCAAAATCCGGAGAAGACCGCAAAACATCTGGAGAAAAAGGACGTGAAGCGTCCTCCTCTCTGAAGCTTCTCTTCAAGGGGCGAGAGTCCTTCCGAGAGCTCCACCCCTTGCGCGGGGAGGACGCTTTGGAGGACGAGAAGCAATCCTTCAGGAAGCGTCAACAGGTCCTGCCAAAGGGACGCCAGATCGGTGGGGAGCCCCCGTAACCCTCCTTCGGCTTTCGACATGCCCACTCCCTGATTCCTGGGAGTCCGACAGAGGTCCAGGCCTAGAGGCATTATGGGGCCGATCTGACGGCCCCTCCACAACACTAGGGGCACTATCACTGCACTTCACTGCACCAGTCTCCAAGGCGAGAACTTTGGATTCTAGATTACGGAGAGAATCCAAAATCACAGAAAGGGCATTACCCTCCACAGACACAATCTCAGGGCCCGAAGGCAACACCACAGGGTTAGGAGAAACAAAGTCTACTGGAGGGTTAGCAGGAGAAATATCACTGCCCTGGTGTCTACTACCTGATACACTCCTGGAGGAAGACCTTCTGATCCTGTCACGCTCTAACTTGCGTACATAGAAATCATACGTCTTCCAACCTGAATCAGACAAACTTTCACACTCCTTACATCGGTCATTTATTAAACACACATGTCCCCTACAACTCGTGCATACAATGTGGGGATATACCGAAGCCTTCGGTAGCCTCACCTTACACTCATCCATACAACATACGTACTCTGACACTAGCAGAACTAGAACCAGACATCTTAGTTAAAGGAAAATCAAAGCCAAAATCAAAACAGTCCACAAAAGCGTGTGCCTAGCCACAAATTCAAAGTCAAAAACCAAAAGACAATCAGGATACTTATGTGACAATAAGGTTAACGAAATCCAAAAGCGGAGGTACTGAAAACAGGTGTTGACAGTAACGGTGACAGAGAAAATCTGAGTAGAAAATGGGAATGGTTCCTGATACCCGCCTCCCAGCGGGTATCAGGACTTCAGAGAATACAGCTATATATATATATCTGACAGGTAAGTCTCATGAACAAATCTGCAGTTAACCTGCAGAATTTAAAACCTATACCACCCAACAATGGATCATAAAACCATCCAATGGAATGTAAATGGTCTTTTGACCACCCCATGTGCATCTGCCTACAACATGTAGGGCCTAACCCTGCACAAATCTGGCACTAAAAGCTTGCTTGTTATTTACCAACAGATGGTGGAAAACTTGGCATTGCTATATATGTTCACAACAGTGTAACATATGAATCTTTAAATATACCAATTCTGTTCTATCAGATGACAGCTGTCAAACTATATATGACCGATAAAGGGATTTTGACGCAGGAAAAATCTAATTCTGGGCGAAGGGCCCGTGTCGCCCAGTGAAATAGGTTCCTTTAGCACTATTTCTAAGGTAAAATATTGTTATAATACCAGAGAACCGCTAAATTGGAAATGCCAGAATATTCTGGCTCGCTCACCTTTATCATAAGGTGTCAGTATGGTTTCTGGGGCGAGTGAAACCACTACCACGGGTCCTTTTCCAATTAGCCTCTCCCTACATCAAAAAACCTCAAAAAGAGAGGAGCCGACCTGAGGCTCACTACCTGCTACTGTGTAGCTAGCGCCTCTGACGCCATACCTGCAGATAGCACCCAAGCTTGGTGCACAGCCGGGGGGGAAAAAAGACAAGGGTGGGATTTCACTGGGCGACACGGGCCCTTCGCCCAGAAATAGATTTTTCCATCGTCAAAATCCCTTTTCTGGGCTTGGCCGTGTCGCTCCGTGAAATAGTACCAGAGAAAATACCAAGCTTGGAAAAAGGAAGAACACAAATTACGTTCCAAAAGGATCAAATGAAAAACAATTAGGGTTAGTTCATTATAATCTAGATTAAGTTATAGACTAGTAACATAAAGAGTAAATAACCTTCAAACTATCATACAACATAAATTATCATAGTAAATAAACATTTTAGATGGAAGGTTCTTATGAACTAATTAGTATGTACAATATGTTACATCCAAGGATCAGTACGACAGTGACGTAACTGGGGCTAAGGCAAGAATGCTAATGAGGCCGGTAGGAAGGAGAAGGCAAAGGAGAGACATAAGCTGGACTATTGACTACTATCACCGGCGGTATCAGGGGAAACTGTGTTTCCCGCTGCCACCGCCAGGTACTTAAGGGCTTCCAAGGACTTAAGATAATGGCGTTTGAATACTGTCGGAGATTTCCAGCCAGTGAACTTCTTCAGATCTTCGAATTTCAATATGTTGGAAAAAGTTTATTGAGGTAGCTATAGCTCTAATATCATGTACCCGTGGGAAGGACTGCGGGTTGGCTTTTTTGATAAAATATAAAATTTGTTGCCTAATAGCTTTTAGGGAAATAGTGCCACCTTTTTCTCTAATAAATAGAGGCCCAGAAGATTTCAAAGTTGTCCTATTTAAGTAAGCTTTCAATGAAGTTACCGGGCAAAGGGATGGGTCCTGTGGAAGCGGAACGATTTTCCACGGGGCCCACCTATCTAATGGATCCTCATTTTTGGCAAGAAATTGTCGATCTGGAGAAAGTAACACTTCCCCTGAAGGGAGAAATTCTATATGACCTGGGTCTCTAGATAAGGCCGACAGTTCTGAAATCCTAGCCCCTGAGGCTAAGCTTATGAGGAATAGTGTTTTCCTCAATAGGGATTGATAATCATACGAGGTATTGTTAGTATCTGAGGCCAACTTAAGGACATCATTTAAGAACCTTGACACTGACTTGGGCCTTTCAGTAGGTCTGAGCCTGGCGCAAGCTCTGGGGATAGAAGTAAAGTATGAATCCGTTAGATCTATCTTGAATCCGAATGGGAAAATCTTTTTCAGGGCTGATTTGGTAGTAGTGATAGTACTAGCTGCCAAACCTTGTTCAAATAAGGACCTGAAAAAGGAGATTGCAAGATTTGTGGTCATGGTTTGTGCATTAGATTCGTTCAGGAACCCAGCAAGTTTTTTAACTGCTGAATCGTATTGACGAAGGGTTGATTCACGTTTATCTGATTCTAAGAACATGACGTTCTGAGGATCGATATCAGCATCCGTCTGAGCTGCAAACTTCATGAAGTCCATAAAGTTAGGGCTTTCTGAATTCCTGAGGAAGCGAACACAGTCTTCGTTTGTACTAGCTGTGACAGCTTGGAGTTGGGAATCCGTTGAGGGCGGAGGCCCAACTCCAGGAGAAGAGGAAACCAATTGCTCTTGGGCCAATTGGGAGCTATCAGAGCCACCTGACCCTTGAATGTCCTGAGCTTGTTCAGAACCTTCATGAGAAGATTCACTAGAGGAAAAAGGTAAATCTTGTTCCATTGATTCCAATCTATAGCCAACGCGTCCGTGGCATAAGCCAGAGGGTCCAGGTTGGGGGCCACATAACAAGGGAGTTTGTGGTTCGATTCCGTGGCGAAGAGATCCACCTGGAGCCCCAGTACTACCTGACATACCCAACTGAATGACTCCTTGTCCAGAGACCATTCGGACTCCAGTGGGACTGAGCGTGAAAGCGCATCCGCCACCACGTTCCTTATTCCGGCAAGGTGAGTGGCTGATAGGTGCCACTTGTTCTTGCCTGCTAGTGAAAAGATGGCTATCATGACATGGTTCACGTGGCTTGATTTGGAACCTCCCCTGTTGATGCAGTGTACTACCACTGCACTGTCGAGCACCAGCTTGATATCAGATTTCTTGGCTGGGCGAATCTTCTTCAGGGTGAGGAACACCGCCATGGCTTCCAGGACACTGATATGAAGCTGGCGGAATTGAAGGGACCAAGTACCTTGTACCTTCTTGTACTGTGAGTATCCTCCCCAACCTGTTAGTGATACATCTGTGTGAATCACTAAGGCCGGGGGAGGAAATTTCAGTGGAATTGTCTTTGACAAGTTCTTGACCTCCGCCCAGGGACAGAGACGTTTCCGTAAGATCGCCGGAATCGGAGCTAACCTGTCCCGGAACCTTTTGTTCGCTTTTGAACGCCAAACCCGATTTATATCTTTCAGTTTGGCTTTCAATAGGACGTCCGTCACTGAAGCAAATTGGAGAGAACCTCGGATCCTTTCTTGGTTTCTCCGGGACGTCTGTTTGCATTTCAGAAATAGTCTGGTTGCCTTGGCTATTTCTTTCCTTTTCAACGGCGGGATTGATACAGTATGCGAATCCAAGTTCCAATGAATCCCCAGCCACTGGAAACGGGACGCCGGGGTTAGCCGGGACTTTGTCCTGTTTATCTTGAATCCTAGGTATTCGAGAAAACGGACGACTGTTGCGGTTGCTTTGCGACAATCTTCGATGCTTGAGGCCTACACGAGCCAATTGTCCAAATAGGCTACTACCATGATACCCTGAGACCTTAGTTCCTGGACTACCATATCCGCCAACTTTGTAAATATCCTGGGGGCTATGTTGAGCCCGAAACGGGAACACGTGCTCGGTAGATTCCCCCGTGTAGAGACACAATCGTCAATAATGCATCACCAATAATAATAAAAAAAAATAATGACATAACAATAATACTGCTATAATAATTCGAGCTCACTAGGTATGGGAGACCACGTGAGACACGAAAGGAGGAGACACAAGGGAGCACGCTGCTATGGCGGCTCGGGGCCGACGCCTCGTGGGTCGTCGACTCATAAAAACCTAAATAAATCGGTTAAACATGCCAAAGGCAGCCCCTAAATAGTGTCAACTATAATAGCAGTGCTTAACTTGGATGCAGAAGCAGATTGACGATCCATGGTGAAATAAAATTCCAAAAAGCGAGAAACACAACACAGCAAAATAAAACGTGTGTGCAGCGTAGTAGTGCTATCAAAGGAATGCCGTCAGAGGCGCTAGCTACACGGTAGCAGGTATGAGCCTTAGGTCGGCTCCTCTCTTTTTGAGGTTTTTTGATGTAGGGAGAGGCTAAATGGAAAAGGACCTGTGGTAGTGGTTTCACTCACCCCAGAAACCATACCGACACCTTATAATAAAGGTGAGCGAGCCAGAATATTCTGGCATTTCCAATTTACCGGTTCTCTGGTATTATAACAATATTTTACCTTAGAAATAGTGCTAAAGGAACCTATTTCACGGAGCGACACGGACAAGCCCAGAAAAAGTATAATCACTGTATGTAATTTGTACAATCAACCAAATTTCCATTCAAACTTCAGTGATCTATCTGAATTTATAAACTGTTTACCTGACCCCCTACTTATAGTAGGAGATTTCAATGCTCATAGTCCCCTTTTGGATACCAACCATTCTACTAACATATCAGGGGCCAACATAGACAGGTTTGTTGTGGAAAATGACTTTTGTTGTCTGAATGAAACTGATGTTCCAACATACTTCTCTTATACTCACTCAACTTTTTCCTCATTTGACATTTCATTATGTTCAGCTGATATAGCCAAGAGATTCGAGTGGAATATTCTGGATGACTCGTACGCCAGTGACCATTTCCCCACTTCTTAAATTATTTAAATAATGCCACAATATCACCAACCGTAAGATTCAACATTCAAAATACTGATTGGGATAATTATAATCTATACACCCGTAATACCACCATTTTCATACACTCAAGATCAAAATGCCACATGTGAATTTTTCAGACTTTATAATAAATGCTGCTGACAAAAGCATTCCTAAAACT
>NC_087200.1:59913921-59931802 GCF_015104395.2 Macrobrachium nipponense
AAAAGCATTCCTAAAACTAAACCGCACCTCAAGAAATTCTCTATTCCATGGTGGTCTCCAACCTTAATAAAGATCAAGCACATATCAAGTCATAATTTTGGCAGACTTAAAACCCACCTGAAATCCCTCAGCAAGATGCATTACAGTGTAAATATTTCAAACAAGATGGTGACAATAAACATAATCAATTACATCAAACCATTGTATACTAAATACACTGCCAAATTTTGCAAAGCTATAATCGCAGAAAAAATTTTATCATTGAGAAATTGTGTCAAGCTTATCTTCAAATACATATGTGATGGATATTTGGCAAAAGATAAAGAAAATTAATGGTAAATATGTAAGACCTCCTAGAAGTACAATATACCAAGAAGGGAAAACATATCATGACCCATATGAAATATCAAATATTATACAAAAACATCTTGAGAACATGGGTACTTTATCTAATCTGGACGTGCATCAAGCCATAAGAAAACAGAAAGGAAATATCATATTCAATTTTGAAACTGTTGAAGACTTGGAGTACAATCATACCTTTAAATATGGATGACCTAAACAATGCTCTCTACTTGTGTCATCCCTCGGCCCCAAGTCATGACAGAATTTCATTTGAGATGATACAAAAACTGGCCCCTATAGCTGAATCATATCTACTGAAATTTTATAAGAGCATTTGGCTTAAGCATGTTTTCCTTGACAAGTGGAAACATACTATTATTATTCCTATAAATAAACCAGGAAAAGATGCAAGTAATCCATTTAATTACAGACCAATATCCCTCACAAGCTGTTTATGTAAAATTTTAGAAAAAATGGTCAATGCACGACTAACATGTTTTCATCAAGGAATCCATACTAACTCCAACACATCAGGTTCAATAGCTGGTTGGTCAACCCTAGATCCCCTAACATATCTAGAGGGCCATATCAGGAAGGGCTTTGATCAGAAAAAATTGACAGTAGCTGTCTTTTTTTATGTAGAGAAAGCATATGACACAATATGGAAGTTAACATCATGGAAAAACTTCACTCACCTGCCAATTTTCATTAAAAACTTTCTAACGGATAGAACTTTCTAGACAAGAGTAGAAAATTCGTATTCAGAATACTTTAAGTTAGAAGGAATTCCTCAGGGTGGTATCCTGAGTTGTACTACTTTGTTTCCTTTGCCATTGGCAATTAATGACATCCACTGCACAATGCACTATTACCAAATGGAGTTAAAAATAGTTAATAGATAGATGACTTTGCCATATACTACACAAGTAGCTCCCAGAGACATGCCCAAAGAGACATCAATACTCCCATCACAAATATAAGTAAATGGGCAAATTCAGTGGATGTCGTTTTTCAAGCAATAAAACAAAAGCCATTGTTTTATATAGAGACAAAAGGTGGCTAAAAGACCAAGAAATCAAACTCCATCTATATAACACTGAAATTAAGTTCTGTGCAAATGCTAAGTGCTAATAAACATTTTAATCTGGAAATACACATCAAGTATATTAAAGCCAAAGGCATAAAAGCCTTTGCTCTATTAAAGAAACTATTTCACCCTACATGGGAACAGGACATGACATCATGCTAAAGTTATATAGGACATCAATGTTATCTATAATAGACTACTATTGTCCTATATATTCTTCAGCATCTGAAGCAACAGTAAAAACTCTTGTGTACTGGTGCAATTAGATCATCCTCAACAAATTCCCTTTTAGCAGAGGCAGTTATAAGCATTTTTAGTGGTGTTTCTAACTATTCCTGGGGCGTAAGGAAAAGTGCATCCCCAAGCACTGGATTTATTCCTGAAAAAATTTCACAAAAGTCTGGCAACATTGTTGGGCGATGATCCTCAAATATGTTGGAAATGTAAACCCACCTTCCACCTCTCATTCTTCCACGTCATTATCACTTATTGAGAGCTCGTCACCACTCTCATACTCTTCCTCAGAAGGAACATATTCCTCAGAAGAGAAGAGATATCACTGTTCTCACTCATAGTTTTGCAGGAGGAGGAGGCTGTTATGTCATAGCCAAGAATGTCCATGATTGGCTGAAAAAAAGTAGGAGAAGCTTTTTGTGTGTCAGAGTAAAGCCTACCCACGCCTGTAAAAACCAACAGGAGACAGCCCAACACTACGAGCCTTCCTATTGTGCCATGGAATTATGACGACGTATATACGTCATGGGGAGGGTCACTGCACCTTCCATGACGTTGTAGAAACGTCATGGTCCCGAAGGGGTTAATATTAGACACTAGCCGTCGTGAAAAATGTGTGCACCATTTTCCCCAACTTAAATCTGCCACGGATCTACAGCTGAATTGAGGGAAACGCAGTTGGTGGCAAAGTGCAATGGTTCGCTCCTATATTTCAAGAGAGTCCGATCAGGTATGGTTAGTTCATGATTGCTCCATGACTCCTGGCTCAATTTCATTGCCTACCATGTGGTAACTGTGTTTAATTGGACTTAATCATTGTCATTATTTGTAGAACATAAAGCGGTGGTGGTTTAAGGCGGAATGTGGTTGTAGAGCCACGTGTGCCTTGAGGACTGGAGGTGTTGGCTGGAGATGAATGTAGAGTAAGAGGATTGTGATTGTTAGGGTAGACACATGATCAGAATTCATTTATTTTTATAATAAATTCTGTGGAAACTTCAGTAGCCTAATTCATTTGGCCTTGATGAGGGGGTGAGAGCTGTTCTATACTGCAGGCCAATACGTCATGAAGACCTGGCAATCCTAAACATCCTTGTTGCGAAGGTTTTCACGACAGTAACTTTATAAACGGCTAGTACTAGCATTTAATCCATGTCAACATAAAACCATCAGTGTGTGAAAGCCGTTACGTCAGTCTCCAGTGACTTGTGCTTTCCTGCCCAAAGCACTTGGGCTCCTCCTCACATCATGGTAAATGCTCTTGCAGATTCAACTAAATTTGCTCAACCTACCTTAGCCATCGCAACATTTACTGCCATTGGTGCCACCTAAATTTAAATGCTTTGGAGTACAAACATAAATTTGTAAAAACTACAATACAGGGGGTCCTCGAGTTACGACGTAGATCCGTTCTTACGATGCATCGTAACACGATTTTCAGCGTAAGTCGGAACATTGAAAAATACCACATGATTTAATGTAAATACCTATCAATAACAACGAGAGAACAATTCCTTACCTTTATTAGTTTGATTGGCTTGCACACTGGAGAGGAAGCTGCGGTGCTGGAGAGACTGGGGGAGGTTAGTGAAGAGAAAAAGAACCTCCAGAAGTTGCTGGAGATGCTGAGGCAGATGATTCTTGAGGTGAGGCAGAACATACTAGTACTGGAGAACATGGTCTTCCAACCAAAGCACCAATAACCTTTCCATTTTCAATTATTAGAACCTACGCTGCTTAGTTATCACTGTCGCTTTCATAGAGCAGATCCTTTCACATGTTCAACGATGCGCTTTTTATCTTTGATATGGTAGCAACGGTCGAACGGCTAAGGCCAAGCGAGCGGCCAATGTTTGTTGGCGTTTCTCCCTTCTCAGATCGCTTTATAATGTCCACTTTAATTTCCATGGTGATGGCCTTTCTTTTCTTCGATGCACTACCATCAGAAGAGTCCGCCTTGCGCTTGGGAGCCATAACAAAGAGCAAAAAGTTACAAAAACGATACAACACGAGGGAGAGAGAGGCAGTGTAAACAACCAAAATGGCGTATGGGCGAGGACTGAGCGTAGCGAAGCGACGCCGTCCTCTCCCCCACAAAGCGTATTCTTCCGCCGTGCGCCTGGAACTAGTTCGCGTTTGTTTACGTTGCTTACGACGCTAAACCGCGTAAGACGGAACGACGCAAAATATTATTTTTTATATTTTTATGGGGGCGCGTTCGTAACCACGAAACATCGTAAGTCGAGACCAGCGTAACCCGAGGACTTACTGTAATTACAATCACCACTTATGATGATGCACTAATATTCCTGTTCATAAATGAAAATAAGTAAATATTGTTGCCATGATACGTAGTACTAAAATCAGAAATTCACACTTTATCTTCCAGATCTCTATGAACAAATTCACCTGAGAAATTCAAATTACTTTAGACATATCATGTAAAATTTTCAAGTATCTGAATGTTTTTGTTTTGCAGTTCTAAGTTATGATATAATTCATATTGTATTTTCATATTCTAGAGTAAATCTAGCAAGATTATGTTTTTCAGTAAAAAAACAAAAAAACAAATGGGAAATTTGATGAATGAAAGCTGATGAAAACTGTATCTTGACTTTTCTTACCAATAGTATATGGACAAGTAACAAGGTAAGGGCTTACCACAAACCTATCAAACTTAAGTCATGAGCTGTACCATTCAGCTTCTGATGTGTGGGCTTTTTTCCTTTAGGAGGGTGGTGCCAGAGCACATACTCTGGGAAGACAATGTACTCATGCCTTTTCTTTTAATAACTGATGCTGCAAGCAGTCATCTTACTACCAGCATGATAAGTTTCTTATGACATGTATTCAACTGTCATTTCTCATTCGAACACAGCATGCAGACTGCACTCAAAACTTTGCATTTTGATATTGGAAATGTTAATACAATTATATAATTTAAAAATGTAAAGACATGTTGCAAGGCTGCAACTTCTCTAAAACAAGATAACTTCAAGATAACAACATACTTTGTGATACAAGTTGAGCAATAAAAACATCTCTTTTGTTAAGTTCCTTTTGCAGGGCATCAGCACTATCTGTAGGTAAGCTCCGGCTAGCTATCTGGGTTGAAAGAACATCAACCTGATCCTTTAAATCTGCATTAAGGTCAGTCAGTCGTTTCACTTCTGCATGTAGTTTGTGCCGTGCAAGCCTTTCTAGCTGCTCTCTGCGCTCTGACAACTTGACTAAGGCTTCATGCGCTTCATGAACTTTAATTATTTCCATTTCAAACTGAAACAAGCAAAACATCCTCATTAAATTCTATCATATTTTATAAAACAGAATTATCATTAAATATATGATACTATGCTTTATACAAACATTCTCATTTAATACAATTTATACACTATATATACAAGCATTCTATACCTATAAACAGGCAGTCGCCAGTTATTGTGGGGGTTCCATTTTGAGGGCGTGACAATAACCAAAACTCACCAAGTTTTAGTTATCGGCACCTATGTTAGGTATGTATCAGCATCAATGCCTGATTACTGGCACCAATAAGTGGAAATCAGCACATACTAGCACTGAAAATTACTGATTTTTGTTGTTAGACAAGCACAGTAAAACCAGATCGGCGATCACCAGGGCCTACCTGTTCTAATACTACATATTTACCATGTACTGTACTCATGAAAATTAAATTCCAGTGCTATATATAATGGATAGCATTTACTGTTTTAACCCTTAAGAGCTAAGCATTTACTGTTTTAACCCCAGATTGGGCAACTATGAGGTCAGCCAATTTTTGAAAAAACACATCAGTGGAAAGAGGAAGACATGCAAATGTACATAGTGTAAGAAAAAAATTCTAAAAACTTCCCCTTAACTAGTGGGGCCTCTTTTATAAGATAATCGTAAGTTTTACCAAGTTATACATGTTTTTTATAATAATTTATTTTATTTTGCAAAATTATAATTACAGCTTATACAATATCATAACAGCTAAGAACTAAAACCAAGTTACAAATTCTGAGTACATATTTGTTGTAAAATATTTACGTAAATTTACCGAGATCAAAGATGCACCAAATTTTTTGGATTTTACTACAGTGGTCCCCTGCATATTTGCAGGGGATGCATACCAGACCCCCATGCAAATACAGTGGTACCTCAACATACGAAATTAATCCGTTCCGAGGCGGCCTTCGTATCATGAGCTTTTCGTATCTTGAACCGCATTTTACATGTAAAATGCCTAATCCATTCCAAGCCCTACAAAAACACCCCAGTAAATTATATTTCCAGGCTTACAACACATGTTCTAGGGTTACGACGCCGATCCGATGGAAGAAATATGACTCCAAAAAGGCAAAATACTGTACATACTGGAGTAATATTCAACTGCATGTAATGTTCAACCCCATTTTTACTGCATATATTAGGACTTTAGCATATGTCCCTTAGCAATAAGCCTAGCCTATGTTAGCAGTTGCTACTGTAGCCTAGTCTATGATTCATTCTGACATCTTAACCTAAGAAACTAAAAGCTTAAAATAAACAAAAAAAACCTTCCCAACTTTTGTTTACATTCAGCACTTACGAGTACCGAACGATCGCCAAGCAATCACTTTTCCTAGCCATAAATTTTCATTATCTCTCTTCAACTACTGAAAGTACCAAACAGTATAATAACCATTCATTTCTATTCTTTATTCACCTAATTGAGATACCGAGTTACTGACAGCTATAATGAAACATATACATAATATTAAAACAGAAGAAGAATTCTAGAAAATACGTATTTGTTGGCTTTGATGATAGCAGTCTGATTTATTTTTTATTCTATGATATCTAATTCACGATTTTTTTTTATTAAATGTATTGCATGTACTCATTTCAAATAATTATTAAGTAACCATTAACTATAATAAACAATCAAACAAACAAAAAAAGCTTCCAAGCTTCTGTTTACGTTCAGCACTTATGATTGCCAAGCAACCACTTTCACCTAGCACACAGTACGTACAGTAATTAAATTTCCATTATCTCTCTTCAACTACTGAAACCACCAAACAGTATAATAACCATTCATTTCTATTCTTTATTCTATCTTTACCCAATTTTTTTTTTATTAAATGTATTGCATGAATAAGTTTTTCAATTTACTGCATCGTTTTACCAATAGAATACATAGAGCACAAGGGGTAGATGCTGACCAATAGGACGGCGCGCGAGTTTTAAAATATGCCTCGGTCGGTCCGGTCCGGGTGAATCTCGGGACTTTACAGCAACAACCTTTCGTAACTTGAACTTAGTTTTCGTATGTAGAGCCAAAAAACCAAAAAATATTCGTATTTGCTTTCGTATCTCAAGTTTTCGTAAGTTGAGCCTTTCTTATCTCCGAGTTGGTTACCAACTGTAGTTAGCAATCCACCACAAATAGTTGGAACCCCTATAAAAACACTGAAAATGGCCTACTTTGTTAGTTAAAACTCAAGAAAAAAACACTAAAAATGTTGGTACCTGGTTTATATAATAGTTTTATCACAAAAAGTGCATTTTATATTGAAATTGATAAAAAACCAAGAATTTGTGGATATTTCTCATACAAAAATACTGCGAATAGGCAAATTTCCCATGAATAATGGGTAGATATGGTCCAGAGAGAAATCTACGAATCTAGAGAACATGAATACGGGGGTACACTGTACATGTTTTGTCTAATACAGTGGTACCTCGGTTCATGAATTAAATTTGTTTGAGGACGCTGTTCGGGACTTGAAAAATTTGTAACCTGAATCAACTTTCCCCATTTAAAATAATGTAAAAACAAATAATTCTATCAAACCTCAGAAATACTAAACTATCTTTCCCTTTTTTTATGGTTTTCTGGCACAAAGTTATGCTTTACTTCACTGCATCCAATATACTGTGTTTTCATATTACTATTGTATTATAAAATACAAACAGCAATCAATGTTTTGGTTTGGAAATCAGCTGAGGGCAATTGCAAGGTAAGTTTATTTTGCTGCATTGAACTCAAATCGGAGCAATTTTATTGCTTCTGGTTAGCGTAAATGAATCTCTAGATACTCTATTGATGTGGGACAAAGTTATTTTTACTTATACAAAATGTTTTCAAGTCAAAATATCCCTTGAATATGTATTGTGAATGAAATTTGGCTATTTTTTTGTTATTAGATGGCACTGAGGGCACGTTTATTGCATATAAAAAATCAACAGATTGCATTCGATATTTTCTCTTGATTTCATCAGAATACTATAAGCTTTACATAAATTTATCTTTTATCAGAGTGAAAACAGTAAAATGTGTTCTTTTGTGCCAAATAGTTTTGATTAAAAAAACTTTCTCTCAAATTTTATTTGCGGTCGAGTTTGATGGTATACTATACCAAAGTTTGCAGGAGTGTCATCAATGTTGCCAAATGTAAGATAATAGTCGTTAGCAAATGTATACGTATTCTTTCCTCAGCTTCAGTTACAACTTGCAGCGTGAGCATTATATGCCCTTGCCAATCTTTTCTCCATAGCGAATAATGATATAGTAATGAAAAAAAATATCAGTCCTATTCTACTTAACATCATTTGTAACATAACTACGGTCATTTTTTACTATCGTACGATGGATGAAAGGCAAGCAACCCACTGTTGTTATTGGATTCGGTTGTTCATAGCAAATCAGCTGTTTCTGGATGTATGCGTTTACACAAGTATAACATTACTAACAATACTTTTAGTTTTCTCTTTTACTACTTAAACTTAACTAGAAGATAGGATAAATAAAAAGATGGAGGAAAATGGGTTAGCCTAACTAGAAAATGGGACAGATAAAGGAGGAAAAAAGGTTAGCCTATTGTTTGTGTTCATGGCTTGAAGCACAGTTTGCGAACCAGAACAAAAATTTTTTTAACATCCAGTTCATAACCCAACTTGTTTGTGAACACGACTGTTTGTGAGCCAAAGTATAACTGTATAGATAAGAACTAAATCCAACAGCAACCCCTGGGTATATTCATGAGCAAATAAATAAAAAGACGTCATGGGAGAAAGAAAAGCACAACATGCCCTCTTGAAGTCAAGATTACAACTAATTCATAAGCTGCTTACAATTGTTGATCTGAGCTAGTCTAAAGGTTGCCATTAGTGAATTTATGAGCTACAGAAGTAATGGAACATCTTCTCTACCCAATTCCTCCAAATCAATGGTGCGTAATACTGATGCACACCAAGAGTGGATCCACCCATCACTCAAATCCTGCTATTGTTACTCATATGATGGTATTTGTCCATTAAGGGTTAATGCTATAAGGGAAGCAGTTACACAACTCGCATCCTTAAACCAACTCAGGCAAAATTAATTCCACTTCAACTTGGTGACTGTTTATATGATCAACATCATAAGTGGTATGGAAAAGAACTTACAACATACCTGAGAATTTCAAACCTACAGCCATCATCAAATCAAATGTGCCAATGTATAATATTAACCAAACAATCTGGTCTCTTCTTACATTCATGTACGAAGCTATGAAAATTATATTTTTATAATAAAATAAGGTTTCACATATACTTACCTATATGAAATGTCATTAGAAAGCTCTGAAGCTAGAATAATATATAACTTGGAGAGAACCTTAGATACTATAGACAATATAGACTTGAAAGAGAAACATTAATCAAGGCAGTAGTAAGAGATTTGCCAATAGCCGAAGAAAAAGCAGACAAAGAATGAACGCAAGCATTGCGAAGAAAGAGGAGTAGGTTAGCAGACGAGAATTTAGAATAACCAAAAGATGAGGGATCGGATAAACAGTTGAATGAGTTGACATAATATCGGAATGTGTAAAATTCACTACAGCCACATTATCATCCCAATAAAATTGTCTATACCTATGTATATATATATTATTATTCCTATCCATGCAAACACCTCAAACTAGATATTGATGACATCAGAATGTGCCTACGGAGCAAGGATTAACATTTATCAAACGGTCCTTAGGTGAACGCTTTAACATTCCTTACGCAAACGCTTTTAATGAGATTCAGTCTGTGGAAAGGGCAAAGTAGGTACTGGAAGGCACAGAACCCCATCGTCCCGAGAACCGACCTCGTTCCCTGGTAGCGGACACTACCGACTGTCGCAGGGCAGTCCTAGGCTCGGGCTAAGTACAGATGAGGGCACCAACACCTTACTTCTAACAGGGGAACACAAAAAAAGGTGCACACTATGGAGGGATTCGAATGTTTCTGTCGTGAACTCAGTTCAACTTTTATTAGAACTAAAATTAGGTTTAATGTTATGTTCTAACTTCTTGATATGCTTTTCCTGAAGCGAATAGGGAGCAGAAGGCAGAGCTACTAAGGAAGTCAATGATAGCACTACCAAAATGCCTAGTCTGAGTAGGGATAGCTGTAGATGAAGGGACACTAAGTAAGATAGAACTGACAGGTTCAAGTCCTGACCTGACTAATTGCTTTTGCAATCTATCAGTTTCCCTACTTTCCTATATCTGACATATTCAGGGATAAATTCTCAGCACAATTCCCTACATTCTTCACATCTAGTTCCAAGCTCACACTCTGGCTCTTGCAGTGCAAACCAAATGTTAATCTTCAAATTCCAACAGCCTGCTGACACCAAAATCATTTTTACATAGCCTGATGTTATTGGTTTTGCTTCCGGTGAAAGATATCCTAGGTAAATGAAATTACAATACTGTAAACAGGTGTAAAACAGCCAAACTTCATAGAATACCAACAACTGCCTAACCGCAATGGTGGCAAAGAGAATTCTGACAAAAGCTACAACATTCGAAACACCTGGTGGAGAACAGGTAAACTAGACAGTCATCCGGCCAGCTATTCGATTTTTTGTTTGAATGCCGACTCGCCTAATCGGCGTGGAGATATAGCTAACTTTAACAGCAAGTAAGATTCATCACAAATAAAGTCTGTTGTAAAAGCCTGGGGAGTTAGTTCTATCACCTCTTCTATGGCATGCTTGCTGATGCCAAAAGCTCTCCCTGCTTCCTTTGGGTATGTTGTCAAACAGATAGGCACATTGGACAGCAGAGGATCTTGAACAAACGGGATCATATATACCTTCTCGAAGTACTTGGATTACCCACAGCTTTGCTCCTCTCCAACTCCATTCCTCCCAGAAGTAGTGGAGTCTCGCTCTACAGGTGTGTGAAGGACTTCCCGATTACTTATCCCATCGACTTAAAGGGGGTCTTCTTGGTGGACTTAGCTGGTGCTTGCAAGCTAGTCCTTGGTCTGTTCTGCATTCTAGTTTTACCCCCTCGAAACAGATGCTTCCAAAGAGAAGATTTAGCTGATGTAGCGGGAGGATCCTTCGGACGTCTTGCTGACTGAGTTAAAAGGTCATTGGTAGATTTCTTCTCCAGATCCAACAATACCTGTTGAATCTCTTCTGGGAACAGGTGGGATTTACTAATGGGAGAAAAAATCAATGCTGACTTCTAATTTGTTGTTACTCCTCATGATGCAAAAGAGCAACACAACTCCCTATTTTTAAGTACAGGCAGTCCAAGGGTTACGACGGGTTCGGCTTACAACGTTCCGAGGTTAAGGCGCTTTTCAATTATATTCATCAGAAATTATTTCCAGGGTTACGACGCCTACAACTCTGATCTGGCAGATGAAATATGACACCAAAAATGCAAAGTAATCAATATTTGAGGTTTTTTTTATGAAAAATGCAATAAGAATGCAGTTTACATAGTTTTCAATGCACCCAAAGCATTAAAAGTAAGGTTTTCTTAGGATTTTTGATGATGTTCCGGCTAACGATGATTTTCGGATTATGACGCATCTCAAGAACAGAACCCCCATCGTAAACCGGGGACTGCCTGTATTCCCATTGTAAATAGGACAGCTAGTTCCCCTGATCCGTCTCTCCAAGCTTTGTCCGCACAGGACAAAACATTAAGCCAGTCTGTAGAAAATTCCTCTTCCAGAGACTGACACTCCTCTAATTTCTTGGCTAATGCTGCAATAGTCCAATCTAAAAAACTAAACACTTCCAGCACCTTGAACAACTTTCGAACCAGGTGATCAAAATTGGGGATGGAGAACATTACTTTCACAGTCGCAAAAGCTGATCTTCTGTTCGGGTCCACTAAACTCAAGAAGTCCCCTTGAGAGGAGGCAGAGATTCCCAAGGAAGGAACTTCTCCAGTCACGTAAAACCGACAAGTCTTGTTCTGCAGTTTAGAAGGAGGATAGGTGAATGAAGCTTTACCTGACTCCCGGTTCTTTGCTAACCACTCATTCAACTTCTTGAAAACTTTTTTGGTGGACTGAAAAAGGACTAACTTCGGCAATCCTAAAGATACTACCTTCCTATCCATCACGAACATAGAAGGTGGCAATAAAGGCGATGCTGGTTCAAAGAAGTCTGGATACATAGCGAGCAAAAACTTCAAAAGACTAGCGTAAGCCGAAGAAGACTTCGACTCCTGCTCCTGTTCTTCTTCCTCAGATAGAACTGACGACAAACCATCTTGCTCTCCTTTAGGGGTTGTTGCTTTCTTCAAGAACCCCATAATGCTCTTGGAGCTGATGTCTAAAAGGACCAAATGGAAACTCATCTCCCAAAGCGCTGGTCTTCAGAGTCTCAGACGTGGATGTTGAAGCAGTGGCAGTCAAACGGATCTTCTTAGAAGCCAAGCAACTAGCAGGCAAAGGGCTACGAGCTGCAAGAGGCGAACGAGTTGAAACTCCTTTCAACGAGCTGCGAGGGGAGTCGACCGCGCAAGAACGGGAGTGCTGATCAGATCATGTCAGCGCTTGGGAGCGACTGTCGCCAGTAGGAACTATACTCTCTGGAGACGACTGACGAGACTCCCAAAAAGCCGGTGCAGGCGCAAAACTGCAGGATGGCTGAGGACTCCACTGCTCCTTCGACTTCTTCACTGGCAGAGTTGTACAGTCCGCAAACGAGGTATGCCTCTTTAAAGGTCACTACACAAAGCACTCCGCAACTGTCTCCTATTTTCAGGTGATGACACATCCAATTCGGGGAAAAACTGAATCTCACTAACATCCACACCCTTCCAATGGTGTTTAATTGACACCAGGAGTCGATAGGCTCAACTGAGTTGGCGACTGCCTTTGGGCAAACCTACCCAGTCTCCCTTCGACCTCCGGTATGTCTTCTTCTGAGTGTGGGGGAGCAGGAGAGTGACCTTTGTCTAAGAGAAATGGGAGGACAGAAAACCACCTCCTCAGACACATCACTGACACTTGGCACAACACTGATCTTTTCACCGACACTTGATTTTTCCACAAAAGCACGAAAAGAGAAACCCAAATCCATCACAGATTTGGCCAAAATTTCTAACTTCTTGTCCATTTCGGACTCTAAGCTGGCAATGGTGTTAGGATCGGAAGCATGGACTACCTGGACTGGAGTTAGTGGCAATGAAGTAGAAGAACTATCAATAGGAGAGATGCTGGATAAAAGAGGGAAAGAAAGAGAAGACTTCTTTGCCTTTAAAGCAAATGGAGTTGTATCAACACTAGTCTTATTCCCGGCTCTAAGAACTGCTTTCCTTTTCCTATCTTTCTCCATCTTCTCTAAATGAGACTTAATGGTTTTTCCACCCTTGCTCATCTAAGTCCTGACACTCAATACAAGTTAAGTCTTTGCTACATATTTGTCCCCTATACTTTAAACTCTATTTGGCTAAATAAAAGCTAAAGAAGCAGCAAAACCAGAAAACACAGCCACGAAATTGTACTTCACCAATTACGATACAAAAACCGTCGATATTACTCCGTAGCCGGCAGAAAACAAATTGACAATACAGTGGTACCTCGAGATATGAAATTAATCTGCTCCGAGGCCTTCGTATCATGAGTTTTTCGTATCGTGGAACACATTTTACATGTAAAATGGCTAATCCGTTCCAAGCCCTCCAAAAACACCCAATTAAATTTCATAATACAGCTAAATTGACCTATAAACAATGAAATACTACAACAATTTGGACCATTCAATACCTAAATTAAGAATAAAAATGCAAAACCTGTAAATAAAGTGTATATTAGTGTACAAGAAATATTATTACTGTAACGTAAAATGTGGAAGCTTACCTTTTGAGTGAGGCTATCTCCGAAAGTGGCGGCAGAGGAGGAGGAGGACAAACGACAGATAACGTAAGTATGTATGTACACTTTACTTTACGAAAACACACAAAAAATTTAAGGAAAACTATAAAACTAAAATTTACGAAACGCATTAACAAAACTGTAACACTTAACTTACAAAAATCTACACATTACAAATTTTTTTTTTTTTTACTTTACGTAGGCTCTTTTTTTTTTTTTTTACTTTACGTAGGCTTTTTTTTTTTTTTTTTTTTTTTTTTTTTTTTATACAGAATTTCAACTTCATCACCACTTTCAACGTTCTGTTTTTCATCACTTGGTTCTTCCTTTTTGCTTTCAACTTTATGTTTTTTATCACTTGGTTCTTCCTTTTTGCTTACTCCTGCTAATGCTGAAGGCCTCTTTAAAAAATAACGATCCAAGGAAGATTGCTTCTGCCTACTTTTCACAATGTTCCTGAAACGACTCAGGCAATCGTCATCGAACTGCGCAAGCATACGACCTGTGTGAGCCTTTTCGGGGTGTCTTTTTTCCATAAATGATTGCACTTTATGAAAAGCGCCTAGAATATCCTTAATTTCTGCCGTTGTCACAGGCTCCTGCTCCTCTTCCTCACTGCTGCTAGAGAACTCCTCTTGAACGACGTCATGTTGCATGGCCTCCAACTCCTTCAGGTCATCCGTCGTAAGCTCCTCTTGGTGCTCCTCGAGAAGGTCGTTGATGTCATCCTCGTCGACGACCAGCCCCATGGACTTGCCGAGTGCAACGATCTCGTCAAGATCTGGTTCCAAAACAGTTTCGGGATCGTCAACTGTTTCTGAATCTGCAAAACCAGCTTCGCCCACGTCGAATCCCTCGAAGTCTCGGGCGGATACGGCATCAGGCCAGAGTTTCCTCCACGAGGAATTCAAGGTTCGCCTCGAAACCTCCTGCCAAGCTTGGTCGATGAGTCGGATGCAAATGACGATGTCGAAATGCTCCTTCCAAAATTGACGCAAGGTGAGGTTTGTGGTATCGGTGATGTCGAAACATCTCTTGAAAAGATGTTTCGTGTACAGCTTCTTAAAGTTCGCTATCACTTGCTGGTCCATGGGCTGGAGGAGAGGGGTGGTGTTGGGCGGAAGATAAAGAATCTTGACGAAGGAATACTCTGCTAGGATATCTTCCTCGAGGCCAGGAGGGTGGGGAGGGGCATTGTCCAACACCAGCAGACATTTCAGGGGGAGGCGCTTCTCTTCCAAAAATTTCTTCACTGTCGGGCCGAAACACAGATTTACCCACTCGGTGAACAAAAGCCTCGTTACCCAAGCTTTTGCATTAGCCCTCCACATCACTGGAAGCTTCTCCTTCAGCACTTCGTGGGCCTTGAAGGCTCGAGGAGTCTCGGAATGACACACCAGTAGGGGCTTCACCTTGCAATCCCCACTGGCGTTTGAACAAAGTGCGAGCATAAGCCTGTCTTTCATAGGCTTATGCCCGGGTAGCTTCTTCTCTTCCTCCGTGATGTACGTCCGACGAGGCATTTTTTTCCAAAAAAGGCCAGTCTCATCACAATTGAAGACTTGCTGAGAACTGTAGCCTTCCTTGGTCATCATCTCATCGAAAGTCTTCTTAAATGCTTCGGCCGCTTTCGTGTCCGAGCTGGCAGCCTCCCCATGACGCACCACCGAATGGATGCCAGTTCATTTACGAAATTTCTCGAACCAGCCATGCGAAGCCTTGAACTCTGGGGTTTGCGTTGAAGTCCCTTCCCCTCCGTCGTCTTTCGCCTGCGCAATCAAATCGCCGAAAATAGCGCTGGCCTTGTGGGCGATTGCTGTCTCCATTACCGTATCGCCAGCGATTTCTTTGTCTTTTATCCAGACAAGAAGCAGCCGTTCCATCTCGTCGTGCACGTGGCTCCTCTTGCTGGACAAAATAGTGCTGCCCTTCGACGGTGTAGCTGCTTTGATGGCATCCTTCTGTTTAAGGATGGTGCCTATTGTCGACGGATTACGGCCGTATTCCTTTGCGATCACACTCAATCGCATACCAGCTTCGTACTTCTTGATGATCTCCATCTTTGTCTCCAAAGAGAGCATGCGCTTCTTTCCGTGAATTTCAACTTTCTTGGGACCCATGACTACGTTATCTTGTACGTAATTTACGTATAAGTAACACATAGTTTCCGGCACACACGATAGTATACTGGCAACGAAATCACTAACGAATTTATGTTACTAAACGAAATCATTGGACCGAACGAATGCCGTGTGCATACGATAGAGATGTTGGTACGAAGAGGCCGAGATAGGTACGCCACCACGTATACGTATAAGATGCATGATGGGAGAGATGCTGTCCAACAGGAGAGAAGGATTTCATGGCTTGGCTAGCATCAGGAACCAATTGGAGAGCAGGAGGATGGTGGCGAGTCTAATAGTACTAAGATGGCGGCGCAAGTTTCAAAATTGTTATCCGGGCGAATCTCGGACTTTCAGAAACCTTTCGAATCTTGAAAACTTTTCGTATGTAGAGCAGTAAAATTTTTCGCATTGGCTTTCGTATCTCAAGTTTTTCGTAAGTTGAGCCTTTCGTATCTCGAGGTACTACTGTAGTTAGCTCAGCAGTACCGGGTATGCCCAAAAGTGGGCAGGACCTGTATCACCTATGCTAACGGTGGCAGCTTTGTGATGGTTTGGTAAGTCACTTAAGTGAAAACTACCCAGTACCACTCTACTGGAGAGAACAATTTTGAAGCTTGGAGAGAGAGACAGCCTTCAGCTACAGGTGAGTGACATACATCCCATGTTCTCTAAAAGACCACTGGCATGATGCCACTAGTCCAAAATATGGGCATCCCAGCCCTTTTCAAAGGTGTCAGTGTATAATAAAACAAGATAAGGGAACTCCAATTCAGAAGTTTTGCTAGTCTTGATACTATGTAAGGTCTGCCTTAACCTACCATGTAGACTGCACTGAAAAATCATCTGGTTGGTTCAAGGCAAACCACTCCCTGCTTAATTCTATCTCAAGAAACCTTAGCCTTAAGCAGTTGAGCAGTAACAGCTTTTATAATAAATTCAGAAGGTCCAGCAGCCTTTGAAACAATTCTACAGGTGGGGATGGGATCCAAAGACACTCTTGTCGCTGTCTGCAAAGCCTGTGAACTCTCTGACTGTCATTGTCTGCAAAGCCTGTGATCTCTCTGACTGTCATTGTCTGCAAAGCCTGTGATCTCTCTGACTGTCATTGTCTGCAAAGCCTGTGAACTCTCTGACTGTCATTGTCTGCAAAGCCTGTGATCTCTCTGACTGTCATTGTCTGCAAAGCCTGTGAACTCTCTGACTGTCATTGTCTGCAAAGCCTGTGATCTCTCTGACTGTCATTGTCTGCAAAGCCTGTGATCTCTCTGACTGTCATTGTCTGCAAAGCCTGTGAACTCCCTGACTCTATGTCCATGCCAACAAACAATGTCTCTTATGCTGGGACTAGGTCCAATTTGTCTCTCTCAATCAGCACACCTTAGTACTGATACAGGTTGCTGAGGTACTTAGGATGTATCAATTGCTCAAAGACAGGCTGCCATTACTAGCAATCACTGAGGGACCACAACAATCTGATAACCTTCCTATGTAGCCAAACTGCAACTCTGGCCCTGATATGAGCGAAGAACTGGGGGGCAGTTGCTAGATCTAAACAAAGGCACTTCAACTGGAAGACCTCATCTTGCCTTGAGAACCAGAAGTACCTATATGCTGCATAACCTGAGAGTGGGGACCTGAAAGTAAAAGTAAGTTTTTCTGATCCAGTGACACTACAAGTTCATCTTTTCAGATGGAGTGACACGATGAAGTTAAGTATATCTTAGTTTTACCAGACCACTGAGCTGATTAACAGCTCTCCTAAGGCTGGCCCGAAGGATTAGATATTTTTACGTGGCTAGGAACCAACTGGTCACGTAGCAACAGGACCTACAGCTTATTGTGGGATCCGAACCACACTATATCGAGAAATGAATTTCTATCACCAGAAATTATTTCCTCTGATTCCACATTGGCCGAGCCGGGATTCGAACTTCGGACC
>NC_087200.1:59932302-59960135 GCF_015104395.2 Macrobrachium nipponense
AAAAGCATTCCTAAAACTAAAACTGCACCTCAAGAAATTCTCTATTCCATGGTGGTCTCCAACCTTAATAAAGATCAAGCACATATCAAGTCATAATTTTGGCAGACTTAAAACCCACCTAAAATCCCTCAGCAAGATACATTACAGTGTAAATATTTCAAACAAGATGGTGACAATAAACATAATCAATTACATCAAACCATTGTATACTAAATACACTGCCAAATTTTGTAAAGCTATAATAGCAGAAAAAAATTTTATCATTGAGAAATTGTGTCAAGCTTATCTTCAAATACATATGTGATGGATATTTGGCAAAAGATAAAGAAAATGATATTTTCATGATAAAATAAAGTTTCACATATACTTACCGAACAGTTACATAGCTTATAGCTTCTTACCTACGGCAGTCGAAATTCAAATTGTTGGCGCCAGCGGCGTTGCTATCTTAAGTATAGGTGATACAAGACCCGCCCACATCCGGGAACCCTGGGTACTGCTAGCCTTCTACCGTCAATTTTCGTTTAGCCGCCACGTCCATCTGTGGGGAGGTGGGTGGGCTTTGATTATGTAACTGTTCGGTAAGTATATGTGAAACTTTATTTTATCATGAAAATTATCATTTTCACATAAGTGACTTACCGAACAGTTACATAGCTGAAATCCAAACTACCCGGAAGAAGGGTAGATGGACTACATAAAAATGACAGTAAGACCACAATTAAACAGCAAATGTTGCAGTACCCTACCTTGTGAGAGAGCAGCTGCAGGAGAATACTGCCTCTGGTTGGCGCTCTCATCACTCGTAGGAGACGTGGCAGTATAGGCCAGGGTCGTCCCTACTTAGTGGGATTTTGTAACCATGGACAAGACCGTTGGTTGACAAAATATTAAAAAACAGATAATGCCCTTGCCCTGGGCTTCAGAAACCAGATAAAAAACAACAGACCATCACCTATACCAAAAATAATGACATACTCAAAAGTAATAAATAATATCTGGAGGTTCTCCAAGTACTATGAGCTCCAGTCTGCCCACGACTCAACAACCTATAACAAGGCGAGGAGACAGTAGAGGATAGAAAGTTCCCCTATGTTTCCTTTCCCAACACCATGCCCGCTACCGACAAAGGACCCAATTTACAACAACTATCATAGGTAGCCTCTACATTCTTCAGGTAAAATGAGGCGAACACAGATCTCGATCTCCAAAACGTAGATTGAAGAATCGAGGAAAGCGACATATTGTGCTTGAAGCTTAAGGATGTCGCCACTGCACGTATTTCATGTGCTTTCACCTTAAGCACATTTAGAGTCTGATCTTGGACTTGAGAGTGTGACTCCAGTATCAGACTTCTCAAAAAGAACGAAATAGCGTTCTTGGAGAGGGTTTTGGTTTTGGCAGAATTCGTTAACCGAACACCAAGTCGGGTTCGGGAATTACCTCTAACGGATTGTGTCCTTGACAGGTAACATCAGAGCTCTGACAGGACATAGTAAATATTCTTCGTCCATCGGACCCACTATATTAGATAATCCCTTAAGTACAAAAGATTTAGGCCATGGGTTAGAGGGAGATTCGTTCTTTGCTAAAAATTCGTTAACAAAAGAACAAACCGCATTACGATTTTTGAACCCCACCTCTTTGTGGATGGCTTGTAACTCACTCACTCTTCCTGCTGTAGCCAAAGCGATTTTCTGTATTAAAAGATTTAATTAAATCTCCAATATCCTGGTTAGAGGAGATGTCAAGCCTCTCTTGCTTAAACTAACTGAAGGGGACAAAAAAAAAAAAGACACAATAGCTCTGTACCCTTTAATTGTCGATACCGACAAGTTCTTAACTTCTTTAAGGTACAGCAAATAATCAGCTATTTCTGTCACAGAGGTTTTAGAAGACGAGAAATTATGTCTTCTGCACCACGTCCTAAAGACTCCCCACTTTGATTGGTAAAGCTTGGCAGAAGAGCTTCTTCGACAGTTAGCAATAGCCTCTGCCGCTCTACGAGAAAACCCCTTCGCTCTGACGAGTTTTCCGGACAGTCTGAACCCTGTCAGTGACAGAGCGGACAAATTCTGATGATACCTGTCGAAGTGGGGCTGTTTGAGTAGCCGAGGATACTGAGGAAGAAGTCTGGGATGGTCTATAACCAACTTGAGAAGGTCTGGAAACCACTCTTTCCTGGGCCAGAATGGTGCTACCAACGTCATTGACACATTTTGAATTGAGAGGAACTTGTTCAACACCTCTCTGATCATTCCAAATGGGGGAAAGGCGTAAACGTCCCGTCCAGTCCTGAAGCATTGCGTCGGTCTTCCAAGCAAGAGGATCTGGAACTGGGGAACAAAAGATCGGAAGTCGATTGTTTCCATCGCACGTGGCAAACAGATCCTACTGAAGGTCTTCCCAAAGTTTCCACAGTTCCTGACAATTTTGTCTTGCAATGTCCACTCCGTGGGGAAGAACTTGGTTTACTCGACTGAGTTCGTCTGCCAGTACATTTAACTTCCCCTGTACAAACCTCGGAACGAGGGAAATATCCCGATCTTGAGACCAGAGAAGGAGATCTTCTGCGACTTTGTTGAGGGAGAATGAATGGGTTCCTCCCTGATTCCTGATATAAGATAGAGCGGTGGTGTTGTCGGAGTATACTGCCACTCTCTTTCCCACGACCAAAGGAGCGAATGCTTTGCCAGAGCCGAACCAAATCGCCTTCAACTCCTTCATGTTGATGTGATTCAACCTCTCTTTCTCTGACCATAATCCTGAGATCTTTTTGGTCCCTAGGAGATCTCCCCAACCTCTGTCCGATGCGTCGGAGTATAATTCTACGTCTGGGTTCCTTAATGTCAGGGAGAGACCCTCTTGCAATCTTTCCCTCGACATCCACCATCTCAAGTCGTTCTTGATCTCTTCCGACACTGGGAACGAATACGTGTCTGGTTGAGACTTCCGACACCAACTCGCTTTGAGATAAAACTGAAGAGATCTCATGTGAAGACGACCCAACTTTACAAACGTCTCTACTGATGATAACGTCCCTAGAAGACTCATCCATTCCAAGGCGGAGGAGGACTGACGATTCAGGAATTGGCTCACTTTTTTGAGGCAAGATTCTATTCTTTTCGGGGACAGAAAAACCCGAAAAGTCTGAGAGTCCAGAATCATCCCCAAATAGGGGATCTTCTGGGACGGCACTAATTGAGACTTCTCCAGGTTGATGAGAATTCCCCCAATTGACTCGCTAATGACAGTGTCTTCCGTAAATCCTTCACGCACTGTGTCCTCGAACCCGATCTGAGAAGCCAGTCGTCCAGGTAAAATGCTGCATTTATGCCCAACATATGCAGCCATTTCCCAAAATGGAGCAAGAACACGAGTAAATACTTGAGGGGCCGTCGAAAGGCCGAAACAAAGGGCTCTGAATTGATACGTCCTCCCTTCGAACACAAATCTCAGGAACTTCTTTGAACTCTGGTGAATCAGGACATGAAAGTAGGCGTCCTTCATGTCCAGGGACACCATCCAATCGCCTGGGCGAAGTGCCGACATCACAGAATGATTTGTTTCCATATTGAACTTTGTCTTCAACACAAAAAGGTTCAATGCGCTTACATCTAGCACTGGCCTCCAACCTCCCGAGGCTTTGGGAACTACAAAGAGTCTGTTGGTAGAATCCCTGAGAACTGTCGAGGACTTCCTCTATTGCTCCCTTCTTGATGAGTGCATTGACCTCTGCTGCTAAAGCCAAAGCTCTCTCTGATCCTGGAGAAATATGCTGTTAAGCTGATTGGTGTATCGGAGAGAGGAGGATCTAAAACAAAAGGAATCGAGTATCCCTCTGAAGAACTTGAACTACCCATTAAAACCTTGCTCTGCACCTCTTCGACTCCATTCTTCCCAAAAAAGATGGAGTCTTGCCCCTACTTGCACGTGAATGAACGGCTTCTCACTTGTCCGAAGGTTGGGGGGAGTTTCTTTGAGGACTTGTACTGTGGACGCAAATTAGTCCTGGGTCGTTGCCACTTAGGTTTATTCCCTCGAAAGGGATGCTTCTGAAGAGGAGAAGACTTAGCTCCTGTCGGAGTAGGCTCTTTCGGACGTCTGGAAGACTGAAGAAGGAGATCATTAGTAGATTTCTTTCTAAATCCGATAGAATTTGTTGAATGGTTTCTTCAGGGAAAAGATGAGATTTACAGAGAGGAGCAAACATGAGAGCCGACTTCTGGTTATTAGTGACTCCTTTAGACACGAAAGAACACCACCTTTCTCTCTTCTTCATCACTCCCATTGTGAAAAGGGCTGCTAATTCTCCTGAACCATCCTACAGCCTTATCGCACAGGACAGAACTCCTAAACCAGTCTGTGGCAAAATCTTCTTCTAAAGACTGACAGTCTTCAATCTTGCGAGCTAAAGAGGCAATAGTCCAGTCCAAAAAAACTAAATACCTCAATAATACTTTAAAAATATTCTTCACCAAATGGTCCAGCTCTGAAGAAGAAAACAAAATTTTAGCTGACGAAAAAGCTGCTCTTCGGTGTGAGTCCACTAAACCGGAGAAGTCTCCCTGGGAGGAGGCAGACACTCCCAAAGAAGGAACTTCTCCAGTTGCGTAGAAGCGATACGCTTTACTCTGAAGCTTAGAAGGTGGGAAAGCAAACGAAGCCTTACCTGTTTCCCTCTTCTTAGAAAGCCACTCTGTGACTCCAAGGTTAAGGGCCTGCTTCGAGGACTGAGAAAGAAACCAGTTTAGGTAGACACGAATACGCTGTCTTCCTATCTTTAACAAACATTGAAGGCGGTGATCGACGAGAAGCAGGTTCAAAGTAATCTGGATAAGTGGACAGGAAAAATTTAAGAAGACTCGAATAAGCCGACGAATCCTTGTCATCTTGATCCAAAGCTTCCTCTTCAGACTGCACGGAAGCAGAGTCGAAATCAGGCTTATGTTCTACCCCGGTGGAGGATTTCAACAAACTCATAAGATCCTGGAAATGCTTCTTAAATGGAGCTAAGGTAGAATCGTCTAACACTGTAGAAGTCGATGGTCTTTCAGTCGAAGAACGATTCTTTCTAACAGGTGAAGTCTCCGCACCACGAGTCGACACAGGCGAACAACCAGTCGAAATTCCTATCGACTCACGGCGAGGGGAGTCGAACAAAGACGAGCGAATACGCTTCTCTGGACAGTAATACGGAGTCGAACAAGGCGACCGAGCCGAAACTGCGACCGAGACTCGCTTGGGAGAGTCGAGCGATCGTGAATTATCACAAAGTTTAGTCAGAGAGCCATTGCTTTTAGCCGAAAAATGCGACTGCGGAGGGAGGAGATTCACTAAATTTTAACATCCGGAGCAAAACTACACGAAGTTGAGGACTCCAATGCCTCTTAGACTTCTTAACAGGAGTCGGTGACGAATCACCCACAAGAATCGAATGTCTTTTTAACGGTCGAGACACCAAATCACCTCGCCTTTTGCGCACTGGTGATTGCACTTCCGAATCAGAAGACAGACGAGAATCACAAACACTAACACCTTTCCACATCTTTTTGGACGACACCCGCGAGTCGACGGCTGACCGTGGGCAAACTCCCCCAGACTCCTTCCGACCTCCGGTATGTCTTCTCCCGGTTGCGGGGGAGCGGGACAGTGACCTTCGTCTGGGAGTCGAGGGGGAACGGACAACCGCCTCCTCAGGCGCAACATTAACACTTTGCACTGCACTAGATTTCACTGTACTATAATACGAAAGCTTAAAAGACATTCCTAACTTCATAACTGATTCAGCTAACACTTCGAACTTTTTATCCATCTTAGACTCAAGCAAGGCAATGGTGTTGGGTTCGGAAACATGGGCAACTTGAACAGGGGTAATCAAAGGAGAAGTAGGAGGACTATTAATTGGAGAAATATTCTCTAATAAAGGAGAGGCAAGAGAAGACTTATTTGTCTCCGAAGGAACAGGAGTAGTTTCTAACCTATTCTTACTACTAGCCCTAAGAGCTGCCTTCCTCTTCCTATCTTTCTCCATTTTCTCAGCATGCGATCTAACCGCCTTCCATCCCTGTTCATCCAATTCTTTACATTCATCACATGTCACATCCATACCATTACAATTTTGTCCTCTGCATTTAGTGCACTTAGAGTGCGGATCGTGACATAACTTAGCTAATCTTGTTTTGCAGCCAGCGCTGCAAAACCTTACAGCAGATGAACTAGAATCTGACATAATTAGCAATAATGACGAAAAAACTGAATAGAGATAGCTAACTGGCAAGAAAAACCAAACTTGTACATCACCAAAGAAAAACCAAAATCCAAAATGGCGACGCAGGAGACTGCAGCGAAAATCTCACAGGTGTTACCCGTGAGCGGCAGAAACGAAAATTGACGGTAGAAGGCTAGCAGTACCCAGGGTTCCCGGATGTGGGCGGGTCTTGTATCACCTATACTTAAGATAGCAACGCCGCTGGCGCCAACAATTTGAATTTCGACTGCCGTAGGTAAGAAGCTATAAGCTATGTAACTGTTCGGTAAGTCACTTATGTGAAAATTAATGGTAAATAAGTAAGACCTCCTAGAAGTACAATATACCAAGAGGGAAAACATATCATGACCCATATGAAATATCAAATATTATACAAAAACATCTTGAGAACATGGGTACTTTATCTAATCTGGACGTGCATCAAGCCATAAGAAAACAGAAAGGAAATATCATATTCAATTTTGAAACTGTTGAAGACTTGGAGTACAATCATACCTTTAAATATGGATGACCTAAACAATGCTCTCTACTTGTGTCATCCCTCGGCCCCAAGTCATGACAGGATTTCATTTGAGATGATACAAAAATTGGCCCTATAGCTGAATCATATCTACTGAAATTTATAAGAGCATTTGGCTTAAGCAGTTTTCCTTGACAAGTGGAAACATACTATTATTATTCCTATAAATAAACCAGGAAAAGATGCAAGTAATCCATTTAATTACAGACCAATATCCCTCACAAGCTGTTTATGTAAAATTTTAGAAAAAATGGTCAATGCACGACTAACATGTTTTCATCAAGGAATCCATACTAACTCCAACACATCAGGTTCAATAGCTGGTTGGTCAACCCTAGATCCCCTAACATATCTAGAGGGCCATATCAGGAAGGGCTTTGATCAGAAAAAAATTGACAGTAGCTGTCTTTTTTTATGTAGAGAAAGCATATGACACAAATATGGAAGTTAACATCATGGAAAAACTTCACTCACCTGCCAATTTTCATTAAAAACTTTTTCTAACGGATAGAACTTTCTAGACAAGAGTAGAAAATTCGTATTCAGAATACTTTAAGTTAGAAGGAATTCCTCAGGGTGGTATCCTGAGTTGTACTACTTTGTTTGCCTTGGCAATTAATGACATCACTGCACAATGCACTATTACCAAATGGAGTTAAAAATAGCTAATAGATAGATGACTTTGCCATATACTACACAAGTAGCTCCCAGAGACATGCCCAAAGAGACATCAATACTCCCATCACAAATATAAGTAAATGGGCAAATTCAGTGGATGTCGTTTTTCAAGCAATAAAACAAAAGCCATTGTTTTATATAGAGACAAAAGGTGGCTAAAAGACCAAGAAATCAAACTCCATCTATATAACACTGAAATTAAGTTCTGTGCAAATGCTAAGTGCTAATAAACATTTTAATCTGGAAATACACATCAAGTATATTAAAGCCAAAGGCATAAAAGCCTTTGCTCTATTAAAGAAACTATTTCACCCTACATGGGAACAGGACATGACATCATGCTAAAGTTATATAGGACATCAATGTTATCTATAATAGACTACTATTGTCCTATATATTCTTCAGCATCTGAAGCAACAGTAAAAACTCTTGTGCACTGGTGCAATTAGATCATCCTCAACAAAATTCCCTTTTAGCAGAGGCAGTTATAAGCATTTTTAGTGGTGTTTCTAACTATTCCTGGGGCGTAAGGAAAAGTGCATCCCCAAGCACTGGATTTATTCCTGAAAAAATTTCACAAAAGTCTGGAAACATTGTTGGGCGATGATCCTCGAATATGTTGGAAATGTAAACCCACCTTCCACCTCTCATTCTTCCACGTCATTATCACTTATTGAGAGCTCGTCACCACTCTCATACTCTTCCTCAGAAGGAACATATTCCTCAGAAGAGAAGAGATATCACTGTTCTCACTCATAGTTTTGCAGGAGGAGGAGGCTGTTATGTCATAGCCAAGAATGTCCATGATTGGCTGAAAAAAGTAGGAGAAGCTTTTTGTGTCAGAGTAAAGCCTACCTACGCCTGTAAAAACCAACAGGAGACAGCCCAACACTACGAGCCTTCCTATTGCGCCATGGAATTATGACGACGTATATACGTCATGGGGAGGGTCACTGCACCTTCCATGACGTTGTAGAAACGTCATGGTCCCGAAGGGTTAATATTAGACAGTAGCCGTCGTGAAAAATGTGTGCACCATTTTCCCCAACTTAAATCTGCCACGGATCTACAGCTGAATTGAGGGAAACGCAGTTGGTGGCAAAGTGCAATGGTTCGCTCCTGTATTTAGTGTGGTTTGTGTCTTTTGTGTCAGCATGTAATTAACATTGAGATTAGTGGATTGTAGTCAGAGTGTGATATGACTAAAGGAGTAAATTGGCTAACTGGTCGGGAAGGAGGCATCTAGCAGGAGAACCGACTTCCTCCCTCAAGAGAGTCCGATCAGGTATGGTTAGTTCATGATTGCTCCATGACTCCTGGCTCAATTTCATTGCCTACCATGTGGTAACTGTGTTTAATTGGACTTAATCATTGTCATTATTTGTAGAACATAAAGCGGTGGTGGTTTAAGGCGGAATGTGGTTGTAGAGCCACGTGTGCCTTGAGGACTGGAGGTGTGGCTGGAGATGAATGTAGAGTAAGAGGATTGTGATTGTCAGGGTAAGACACCTGATCAGAATTCATTTATTTTTATAATAAATTCTGTGGAAACTTCAGTAGCCTAATTCATTTGGCCTTGATGAGGGGGTGAGAGCTGTTCTATACTGCAGGCCAATATGTCATGAAGACCTGGCAATCCTAAACATCCTTGTTGCGAAGGTTTTCACGACAGTAACTTTATAAACGGCTAGTACTAGCATTTAATCCATGTCAACATAAAACCATCAGTGTGTGAAAGCCGTTACGTCAGTCTCCAGTGACTTGTGCTTTCCTGCCCAAAGCACTTGGGCTCCTCCTCACATCATGGTAAATGCTCTTGCAGATTCAACTAAATTTGCTCAACCTACCTTAGCCATCGCAACATTTACTGCCATTGGTGCCACCTAAATTTAAATGCTTTGGAGTACAAACATAAATTTGTAAAAACTACAATAATTACAATCACCACTTATGATGATGCACTAATATTCCTGTTCATAAATGAAAATAAGTAAATATTGTTGCCATGATACGTAGTACTACAATCAGAAATTCACACTTTATCTTCCAGATCTCTATGAACAAATTCACCTGAGAAATTCAAATTACTTTAGACATATCATGTAAAATTTTCAAGTATCTGAATGTTTTTGTTTGCAGTTCTAAGTTATGATATAATTCATTGTATTTTCATATTCTAGAGTAAATCTAGCAAGAATATGTTTTTCAGTAAAAAAACAAAAAAACAAATGGGAAATTTGATGAATGAAAGCTGATGAAAACTATCTTGACTTGTCTTACCAATAGTACATGGACAATTAACAAGGTAAGGGCTTACCACAAACCTATCAAACTTAAGTCATGAGCTGTACCATTCAGCTTCTGATGTGTGGGCTTTTTTCCTTTAGGAGGGTGGTGCCAGAGCACATACTCTGGGAAGACAATGTACTCATGCCTTTTCTTTTAATAACTGATGCTGCAAGCAGTCATCTTACTACCAGCATGATAAGTTTCTTATGACATGTATTCAACTGTCATTTCTCATTCGAACACAGCATGCAGACTGCACTCAAAACTTTGCATTTTGATATTGGAAATGTTAATACAATTATATAATTTAAAAATGTAAAGACATGTTGCAAGGCTGCAACTTCTCTAAAACAAGATAACTTCAAGATAACAACATACTTTGCGATACAAGTTGAGCAATAAAAACATCTCTTTTGTTAAGTTCCTTTTGCAGGGCATCAGCACTATCTGTAGGTAAGCTCCGGCTAGCTATCTGGGTTGAAAGAACACAAACCTGATCCTTAAATCTGCATTAAGGTCAGTCAGTCCGTTTCACTTCTGCATGTAGTTTGTGCCGGGCAAGCCTTTCTAGCTGCTCTCTGCGCTCTGACAACTTGACTAAGGCTTCATGCGCTTCATGAACTTTAATTATTTCCATTTCAAACTGAAACAAGCAAAACATCCTCATTAAATTCTATCATATTTTATAAAACAGAATTATCATTAAATATATGATACTATGCTTTATACAAACATTCTCATTTAATACAATTTATACACTATATATACAAGCATTCTATACCTATAAACAGGCAGTCGCCAGTTATTGTGGGGTTCCATTTGGAGGGCGTGACAATAACCAAAACTCACCAAGTTTTAGTTATCGGCTTTGGTTACTTATGTTAGGTATGTATCAGCATCAATGCCTGATTATTGGCACAATAAGTGGAAATCAGCACATACTAGCACTGAAAATTACTGATTTTTGTTGTTAGACAAGCACAGTAAAACTAGATCGGCGATCACCAGGGCCTACCTGTTCTAATACTACATATTTACCATGTACTGTACTCATGAAAATTAAATTCCAGGCTATATAATGGATAGCATTACTGTTTTAACCCTTAAGAGCTAAGCATTTACTGTTTTAACCCCAGATTGGGCAACTATGAGGTCAGCCAATTTTCGAAAAAACACATCAGTGGAAAGAGGAAGACATTGCAAATGTACCAGTGTCAAGAAAAAATTCTAAAAAACTTCCCCTTAACTAGTGGGGCCTCTTTTACAAGATAATCGTAAGTTTTACCAAGTTATACATGTTTTTTATAATAATTTATTTTATTTTGCAAAATTATAATTACAGCTTATACAATATCATAACAGCTAAGAACTAAAACCAAGTTACAAATTCTGAGTACATATTTGTTGTAAAATATTTACGTAAATTTACCGAGATCAAAGATGCACCAAAATTTTTTGGATTTTACTACAGTGGTCCCCTGCATATTTGCAGGGGATGCATACCAAACCCCCACGCAAATACAGTGGTACCTCAACATACGAAATTTATCCGTTCCGAGGCGGCCTTCGTATCATGAGCTTTTCGTATCTTGAACCGCATTTTACATGTAAAACTGCCTAATCCATTCCAAGCCCTACAAAAACACCCCAGTAAAATTATATTTCCAGGCTTACAACACATGTTCTAGGGTTACGACGCCGTCCGATGGAAGAAATATGACTCCAAAAAGGCAAAATACTGTACATACTTGAGTAATATTCAACTGCATGTAATGTTCAACCCATTTTTGACTGCATATATTAGGACTTTAGCATATGTCCCTTAGCAATAAGCCTAGCCTATGTTAGCAGTTGCTACTGTAGCTTAGTCTATGATTCATTCTGACATCTTAACCTAAGAAGCTAAAAGCTTAGAATAGGCCAATAAAATGTATAAATAATCAGTATGTACTCATTTCAAATAATTATTAATTAATCATTAACTATAATACACAAACGAACAAAAAAACCTTCCCAACTTTTGTTTGTACATTCAGCACTTACGAGTACCGAACGATCGCCAAGCAATCACTTTTCCTAGCCATAAATTTTCATTATCTCTCTTCAACTACTGAAAGTACCAAACAGTATAATAACCATTCATTTCTATTCTTTATTCACCTAATTGAGATACCGAGTTACTGACAGCTATAATGAAACATATACATAATATTAAAACAGGTAAGAAGAATTGCTAGAAAATACGTATTTGTTGGCTTTGATGATAGCAGTCTGATTTATTTTTTATTTTATGATATCTAATTCACGATTTTTTTTATTAAATGTATTGCATGTACTCATTTTAAATACTTATTAAGTAACAATATTAACTTTAATAAACAATCAAACAAAAAAAAAAGCTTCCAAGCTTCTGTTTACGTTCAGCACTTATGATTGCCAAGCAACCACTTTCACCTAGCACACAGTACGTACAGTAATTAAATTTCCATTATCTCTCTTCAACTACTGAAACCACCAAACAGTATAATAACCATTCATTTCTATTCTTTATTCTATCTTTACCCAATTTTTTTTTATTAATGTATTGCATGAATAAGTTTTTCAATTTACTGCATCCTTTTACCAATAGAATACATAGAGCACAAGGGGTAGATGCTGACCAATAGGACGGCGCGCGAGTTTTAAAATATGCTCTCGGTGGTCCGGGTGAATCTCGGGACTTTACAGCAACAACCTTTCGTAACTTGAACTATTTTCGTATGTAGAGCCAAAAAAATATTCGTATTTGCTTTCGTATCTCAAGTTTTTCGTAAGTTGAGCCTTTCTTATCTCGAGGTACCACTGTAGTTAGAATCCACAAATAGTTGGAACCCCTATAAAAACACTGAAAATGGCCTACTTTGTTAGTTAAAACTCAAGAAAAAAACCCTAAACATTTTGATACCTGGTTTATATAATAGTTTTATCACAAAAAGTGCATTTTATATTGAAATTGATAAAAAAACCAAGAATTTGTGGATATTTCTCATACAAAAATACTGCGAATAGGCAAATTTCCCATGAATAATGGGTAGATATGGTCCAGAGAGAAATCTACGAATCTAGAGAACATGAATACGGGGGTACACTGTACATGTTTTGTCTAATACAGTGGTACCTCGGTTCATGAATTAAATTTGTTTGAGGACGCTGTTCGGGACTTGAAAATTCGTAACCTGAATCAACTTTCCCCATTTAAAATAATGTAAAAACAAATAATTCTATCAAACCTCAGAAATACTAAACTATCTTTTCCTTTTTTTATGGTTTTCTGGCACAAAGTTATGCTTTACTTCACTGCATCCAATATACTGTGTTTTCATATTACTATTGTATTATAAAATACAAACAGCAATCAATGTTTTGGTTTGGAAATCAGCTGAGGGCAATTGCAAGGTAAGTTTATTTTGCTGCATTGAACTCAAATCGGAGCAATTTTATTGCTTCTGGTTAGCGTAAATGAATCTCTAGATACTTTATTGACGTGGGACAAAGTTATTTTTACTTATACAAAATGTTTTCAAGTCAAAATATCCCTTGAATATGTATCGTTGTGAATGAAATTTGGCTATTTTTTTGTTATTAGATGGCACTGAGGGCACGTTTATTGCATATAAAAAATCAACAGATTGCATTCGATATTTTCTCTTGATTTCATCAGAATACTATAAGCTTTACATAAATTTATCTTTTATCAGAGTGAAAACAGTAAAATGTGTTCTTTTGTGCCAAATAGTTTTGATTAAAAAAACTTTCTCTCAAATTTTGGTTTTATTTGCGGTCGAGTTTGATGGATACTATACTACCAAAGTTAGCAGGAGTGTCATCAATGTTGCCAAATGTAAGATAATAGTCGTTAGCAAATGTATACGTATTCTTTCCTCAGCTTCAGTTACAACTTGCAGCGTGAGCATTATATGCCCATAGCGAATAATGATATAGTAATGAAAAAAAATATCAGTCCTATTCTACTTAACATCATTTGTAACATAACTACGGTCATTTTTTAATATCGTACGATGGATGAAAGGCAAGCAACCCACTGTTGTTATTGGATTCGGTTGTTCATAGCAAATCAGCTGTTTCTGGATGTATGCGTTTACACAAGTATAACATTACTAACAATACTTTTAGCATTCTCTTTTACTACTTAAACTTAACTAGAAGATAGGATAAATAAAAAGATGGAGGAAAATGGGTTAGCCTAACTAGAAAATGGGACAGATAAAGGAGGAAAAAAGGTTAGCCTATTGTTTGTGTGTTCATGGCTTGAAGCACAGTTTGCGAACCAGAACAAAAATTTTTTTAACATCCAGTTCATAACCCAACTTGTTTGTGAACACGACTGTTTGTGAGCCAAAGTACAACTGTATAGATAAGAACTAAATCCAACAGCAACCCCTGGGTATATTCATGAGCAAATAAATAAAAAGACGTAATGGGAGAAAGAAAAGCACAACATGCCCTCTTGAAGTCAAGATTACAACTAATTCATGAGCTGCTTACAATTGTTGATCTGAGCTAGTCTAAAGGTTGCCATTAGTGAATTTATGAGCTACAGAAGTAATGGAACATCTTCTCTACCCAATTCCTCCAAATCAATGGTGCGTAATACTGATGCACACCAAGAGTGGATCCACCCATCACTCAAATCCTGCTATTGTTACTCATATGATGGTATTTGTCCATTAAGGGTTAATGCTATAAGGGAAGCAGTTACACAACTCGCATCCTTAAACCAACTCAGGCAAAATTAATTCCACTTAAACTTGGTGACTGTTTATATGATCAACATCATAAGTGGTATGGAAAAGAACTTACAACATACCTGAGAATTTCAAACCTACAGCCATTATCAAATCAATGTCCAATGTAATAATATTAACCAAACAATCTGGTCTCTTACATTCATGTACGAAGCTATGAAAATTATATTTTTTGTTTATAATAAAATAAGGTTTCACATATACTTACCTATATGAAATGTCATTAGAAAGCTCTGAAGCTAGAATAATATATAACTTGGAGAGAACCTTAGATACTATAGACAATATAGACTTGAAAGAGAAACATTAATCCACAGGCAGTAGTAAGTGATTTGCCAATAGCCGAAGAAAAAGCAGACAAAGAATGAACGCAAGCATTACGAAGAAGGAGGAGTAGGTTAGCAGACGAGAATTTAGAATAACCAAAAGATGAGTGATCGGATAAACAGTTGAATGAGTTGACATAATATCGGAATGTGTAAAATTCACTACAGCCACATTATCATCCCAATAAAATTGTCTATACCTATGTATATATATATTATTAATCCTATGCATGCAAACACCTCAAACTAGATGTTGATGTCATCAGAATGTGCCTACGGAGCAAGGATTAACATTTATCAAACGGTCCTTAGGTGAACGCTTTAACAGTCCTTACGCGAACGCTTTTAATGAGATTCAGTCTGTGGAAAGGGCAAAGTAGGTACTGGAAGGCACAGAACCCCATCATCCCGAGAACGACCTCGTTCCCTGGTAGCGGACACTACCGACTGTCGCAGGGCAGTCCTAGGCTCGGGCTAAGTACAGATGAGGGCACCAACACCTTACTTCTAACAGGGGAACACAAAAAAAGGTGCACACTATGGAGGGACTCGAATGTTTCTGTCGTGAACTCAGTTCAACTTTTATTAGAACTAAAATTAGGTTTAATGTTATGTTCTAACTTCTTGATACGCTTTTCCTGAAGCGAATAGGGAGCAGAAGGCAGAGCTACTAAGGAAGTCAATGATAGCACTACCAAAATGCCTAGTCTGAGTAGGGATAGCTGTAGATGAAGGGACACTAAGTAAGATAGAACTGACAGGTTCAAGTCCTGACCTGACTAATTGCTTTTGCAATCTATCAGTTTCCCTACTTTCCTATATCTGATGTATTCATTCTTCACATCTAGTTCCAAGCTCACACTCTGGCTCTTGCAGTACAAACCAAATGTTAATCTTCAATTCCAACAGCCTGCTGCACACCAAAATCATTCCTACATAGCCTGATGTTGATTGGTTTTGCTTCCGGTGAAAGATATCCTAGGTAAATTAAATTACAATACCGTAAACGGGTGTAAAACAGCCAAACTTCATAGAATACCAACAACTGCCTAACCGCAATGGTGGCAAAGAGAATTCTGACAAAAGCTACAACATTCGAAACACCTGGTGGAGAACAGGTAAACTAGACAGTCATCCGGCCAGCTATTCGATTTTTGTTTGAATGCCGACTCGCCTAATCGGCGTGGAGATATAGCTAACTTTAACAGCAAGTAGATTCATCACAAATAAAGTCTGTTGTAAAAGCCTGGGAGTTAGTTCTATCACCTCTTCTATGGCATGCTTGCTGATGCCAAAAGCTCTCCCTGCTTCCTTTGGGTATGTTGTCAAACAGATAGGCACATTGGACAGCAGAGGATCTTGAACAAACGGGATCGTATATACCTTCTCGAAGTACTTGGATTACCCACAGCTTTGCTCCTCTCCAACTCCATTCCTCCCAGAAGTAGTGGAGTCTCGCTCCTACAGGTGTGTGAAGGACTTCCCGATTACTTATCCATCGACTTAAAGGGGGTCTTCTTGGTGGACTTAGCTGTGCTTGCAAGCTATCCTTGGTCTGTTCTGCATTCTAGTTTTACCCCCTCGAAACAGATGCTTCCGAAGAGAAGATTTAGCTGATGTAGTGGGAGGATCCTTTGGACGTCTTGCTGACTGAGTTAAAAGGTCATTGGTAGATTTCTTCTCCAGATTCAAACAATACCTGTTGAATCTCTTCTGGGAACAGGTGGGATTTACTAATGGGAGAAAAAAGAAAAAATCAATGCTGACTTCTAATTTGTTGTTACTCCTCATGATGCAAAAGAGCAACACAACTCCCTATTTTTAAGTACAGGCAGTCCAAGGGTTACGACGGGATTCGGCTTACAACGTTCCGAGGTTAAAGCGCTTTTCAATTATATTCATCAGAAATTATTTCCAGGGTTACGACGCCTACAACTCTGATACTGCAGATGAAATATGACACCAACAATGCAAAGTAATCAATATTTGAAGTTTTTTTTTATGAAAAATGAAAAACAATAAGAATGCAGTTTACATAGTTTTCAATGCACCCAAAGCATAAAAGTAAGTTTTCTTAGGATTTTTGATGATGTTCCGGCTAACGATGATTTTCGGATTAGACGAACATCTCAAGAACAGAACCCCCGTCGTACACGGGGACTGCCTGTATTCCCATTGTAAATAGGACAGCTAGTTCCCCTGATCCGTCTCTCCAAGCTTTGTCCGCACAGGACAAAACATTAAGCCAGTCTGTAGAAAATTCCTCTTCCAGAAACTGACACTCCTCTAATTTCTTGGCTAATGCTGCAATATCCAATCTAAAAAACTAAACACTTCCAGCACCTTGAACAACTTTCGAACCAGTGATCAAAATTGGGGATGGAGAAACATTACTTTCACAGTCGCAAAAGCTGATCTTCTGTTTGGGTCCACTAAACCCAAGAAGTCCCCTTGAGAGGAGGCAGAGATTCCCAAGGAAGGAACTTCTCCAGTCATGTAAAACCGACAAGTCTTGTTCTGCAGTTTAGAAGGAGGATAGGTGAATGAAGCTTTACCTGACTCCGGTTCTTTGCTAACCACTCATTCAACTATTGAAACTTTTTGGCGGACTGAAAAAGGACTAACTTCGGCAATCCTAAAGATACTACCTTCCTATCCATCACGAACATAGAAGGTGGCAATAAAGGCAATGCTGGTTCAAAGAAGTCTGGATACATAGCGAGCAAAAACTTCAAAAGACTAGCGTAGCCGAAGAAGACTTCGACTCCTGCTCCTGTTCTTCTCCTCAGATAGAAACTGACGACAAACCATCTTGCTCTCCTTTAGGGGTTGTTGCTTTCTTCAAGAACCCCATAATGCTCTTGGAGCTGATGTCTCAAAGGACCAAATGGAAACTCATCTCCCAAAGCGCTGGTCTTCAGAGTCTCAGACGTGGATGTTGAAGCAGTGGCAGTCAAACGGATTCTTAGAAGCCAAGAAGCAACTAGCAGGCAAAGAGCTACGAGCTGCAAGAGGCGAACAAGTTGAAACTCCTTTCAACGAGCTGCGAGGGAGTCGACCGCGCAAGAACGGGAGTGCTGATCAGATCATGTCAGCGCTTGGGAGCGACTGTCGCCAGTAGGAACTATACTCTCTGGAGACGACTGACGAGACTCCCAAAAAGCCGGTGCAGGCGCAAAACTGCAGGATGGCTGAGGACTCCACTGCTCCTTCGACTTCTTCACTGGCAGTTGTCCTGTACAGGTCCGCAAACGAGGTATGCCTCTTTAAAGGTCACTACACACAGCACTCCGCAACTGTCTCCTATTTCAGGTGACGACACATCCAATTCGGGGAAAAACTGAATCTCACTAACATCCACACCCTTCCAATGGTGTTTTAATTGACACCAGGAGTCGACAGGCTCAACTGAGTCGGCGACTGCCTTTGGGCAAACCTACCCAGTCTCCCTTCGACCTCCGGTATGTCTTCTTCTGAGTGCGGGGGAGCAGGAGAGTGACCTTTGTCTAAGAGAAATGGGGGGACAGAAAGCCACCTCCTCAGACACATCACTGACACTTGGCACAACACTGATCTTTTCACCGACACTGATTTTTCCACAAAAGCGCGAAAAGAGAAAACCCAAATCCATCACAGATTTGGCCAAAATTTCTAACTTCTTGTCCATTTCGGACTCTCTCGTAGTAGTCCATCTTGCTTGGTGAGACGTACCCGCGTGAAGTCACAATAATCAACAGATATCACAAGTTTAACATACGACTAGAATTTGAGAATATCTAGAAGTGTTCGTGAACTATCGGTGATAAGATTAGTGTGAAAATAGTAGGATAAAGCGTCTTCTAAGTAGTTTATCAAGTGTAATACTATAAATCAAGAACAAGATGCAGTAAGTTCCAACTGCGGGAAAAGGTGGCGTAATTTGGCGTGCTTAGCAGATTCGCAATACGATGAGGTAGCAGGAAGGGAACTGGCATTTCTCATCTATGAAATCAGCAACAGCCCTAACCAAAAAGATACAAAAGCATTCATAGATATATTAGAAGGATATAATCCTTCAAACTGGAACAAATCTAATGAAAACATCTTGAAAATAATTGAAGAAGTTCCAAATAAAATCCAAGTGGTCAAGAGACTCATAAAGAAAATATACATAAACCAACATATTCCGACAAAGAAAATGAATAAGGTGAATCTTGTGAATATACTAATTGATGCATTAGGAAAAGAAGAATGCCAAAAGCATGCAAACTGTGTAAGGTTTGGTATAGCATAGTCATCCACAAAACCTATCAGAAAATGTGCTGCATGCAACATTCCGACCCATCCACAGTGTGCTGAGGTGTACAAGATTGAGAAAAAGATACAAGAATTTTTTGTTCAACATGTCTATCATGGATAGACAATGTTATTAAATCAAGATTGAATGTACAAATAGTTGAGGATGAAGAAGAAGAGAAGAGGAAGAAGAAGAAGAAAGAAGAAGAGGAAAACGGAAGAAAAGTAAACAAAATGGAAATGACAGAAAAAAATAAGGAAAACAAAGACAAGATAAAAGTATGGATGCAGAGATACTCATTGATACTACATATGTGGCAATAAAGCAGCATACCTACGAAGAAATAAATTACGATATGACACAGAAAAGCAAATCCTCGAAGAGGCTCTACCCAGATCTATACAATGACGGGAAGAGGAAAAAATAGACAAGAAAGACAAAATCTGCAACCTTTTGAAAAGAGGGAATTGCAGATTTGGAGAAAGATGTTACTACAAACATCCTAAGATATGTCAAAACAAAACTATGAAATATATGGTAAATGTGCATACTTAGATGGATATGGGTATGATTGCAGAGATCTGCATCCAAAAATATGTAAAAACCTAAAAGAAGGAAAAGGATGTAAGTTCGACAAAAAATGCAAATATATAGCACCCTGTAGCCATGAATCATAATCAAATAAATAACCAACCAAGTAAATAAAATCCAAAATAAGAAAGAAACAAATAAAGAGAGAAATCAAGAATATCAGGTAAAAGAGAAAAGCAAACCACCAATGAGATATGCAGAGGTGTCAGCAAAAAATTTCAAAGCATCAGCTCCGAAATTCTACTCAAGAGATAATAAACTGTATTTATTATGCAAGAGGATATTGCAGAAACGGAGAAAATTGCAGATTCAGACACAAAATTAATAATTATGATGAAGGAAGATCAAATATTATGGAAAAGTTGGATTTTTTAATGTCAGAATTTCTGGAAATGAAAAAAAGAACAACATACCAAAAGAACAGGAAGAGACATGGGAAAAATCCTTATTTACTATCAGTATTAAATGAAGGAGAAAACAAAACACGCAAACCATCATAGTGATGAATGCGCAGGGTTTAATTACGAGTAACTCAAAAAGAAAAATAGAGTACTTAGAAGAACTAACCAAAAATGAAAAGAAATAGATATAATGAATAAAGTGTGAAACTGGTATTCCCAAGAGACTGGGAATGATGGATCAAATAAAAGGGTTCCAAACTTATAGATCAGATAGAAAAAATAGGAATCAAGGGGGAACCGCATATATGGGAAAGAGAAAAAACAAGGAATATATGAGAATATAGTAACTCAGAATGTGAACTAATAGCGGTAGAATTTGAATCTGAAAAATTGATGAACATAGTAATATATAGACCTCCTAATACTAAAGAGTTTGACTTAATAATTGAAAAATTGATTGATATATGTAGAAATCACAAGGACTGGACTATTCTCCTATCTGGTGACTTCAACTTTCCTTTCGTAGAATGGAAAGAACGAATAGGAGATTGTGGTTGTACTTATACATATAAAAAGAGAGTAATAGTAGTGCAGAAGATAAGAGGCAATTTGAAAAGCTATTAGATATGCTACTAGAATACAACATTCAACAAATAAATCACCTGCCAACAGAAAGGAAATACTTTAGACCTAGTATTTGTGAACGAGATGAATTATGTTAAAGAAATAATAGTTTATAATGCGAGTATTTCAGACCATAATGTCATAGAATTAACAGTTCATTCCAAGCAAGTGAAAATAGAGATAAGCAAGAAATGAAAAAGTGGGAAGGATATGGAAATACAACTTTACAGTAAAAATATAAAATGGTCCCAGAAATTAATGAAGAATTAAACAAAGATTGGGATAACATTTTCGTAAGTGATGACATAAGGGTAAATACGGAGATATTATATAAAATATTGGAGATAATAGTGGAAAAATATAATACCGAAGAAGAAAAGTAAACATCATTCATGCATACCAAGAGACAGAAGGATCTTGTTCCAGAAAATCAGAAAGTGGAAAAAAGGTCTTGCAAAAGAAAAAAATGCATGGAAAGTTATAGAACTAAAAAGTAAGATAGAAAATGCAGAACAAAGATTATACAATCAAAAGAAAATGAAAACGGGACTTGGAAGAAAAAACCCTATTAAATATCAAGCAAAACCCCAAACTATTATACTCATATGCGAAGAAGATGAATAAAAGAAGAATAGAAATAGGCCCTCTGAGAATTGAAGGGAGATAACGAATGAAAAAAGGAAATTTGCAACATACTGCAGAACGATATAAGAGAGAATTCACCCCTAGAATAGATAATGAAGATAATGATATAGAAGTAAAGGGAAATGAAAATAGTGAATATTTAGCTGACATAGATATTAATGAAGCTGATATTGTGCAGGCTATTAATGAAATTAAAATGGAGCTGCTGCAGGGCCTGATGGAATTCCTGCTATTTTGTTAAAGAAAGTAGTTCATTCTATCGCAAAGCCACTTGCAATATTATTAAGACAAAGTGTAGATACAGGCAAGATATATGATGAGCACAAATTAGCATATATTACCCCTACTTTCAAAAGTGGATCAAGACTAGAGGCAAGTAATTATAGGCCTGTGAGTCTAACATCACATATTATGAAAGTGTATGAAAGGGTAATGAAGAAAAATATTATGAAAACATTTAATAAAAAATAATTTTGTTTAATAAAGGACAACATGGTTTCGTACCCGGAAAAAGTACACAAACCCAACTGTTAGTCCACCGTGAAAACATATTCAAAAATATGAAAAGCGGAAATGAAACATATGTGGTTTATTTAGACTTTGCAAAAGCTTTTGATAAAGTAGACCATAATATATTGGCGAAGAAAATTAGAAAACACAATATCGTGGATAAATGTAGGAAGATGGTTAAAAGAATTTTTACACAACAGAAAAACAGATAGTTATTGCAAACGAACGAGAAATCCGGATGAAGCCAAGGTAATATCCGGTGTGCCGCAAGGTACGGTGTTAGCTGCAATACTGTTTGTTATTATGATGAAGACATAGACAATAATGTTAAGGATTCGGTAGTGAGTAGTTTCGCAGATGACACAAGAATAAGTAGAGAAATTACTTGTGATGAAGATAGGAACGCTCTACAAAGAGACCTTAACAAAGTATATGATTGGGCAGAGGTAAATAGGATGGTATTTAACTCTGATAAATTTGAATCAATATTATGGAGACAGAGAAAGAAAGCTATATGCATATAAGGGACCTAATAAATGAGACCATCACAAATAAGGAAGCAGTTAAAGACCTTGGTGTGATGATGAATAGGAACATGTTATGCAATGATCAAATAGCAACTCTGTTGGCAAAATGTAAAGCAAAAATGGGAATGTTGTTACGGCACTTCAAAACAAGAAAGCTGAACACATGATTATGCTTTATAAAACATATGTTCGTAGTCCACTTGAATATTGCAATATGATATGGTACCCACACTATCAAAAGGATATTGCACAAATAGAGAGTGTACAAAGGTCCTTTACAGCTAGAATAGAAGAAGTTAAGGACCTAGACTACTGGGAAAGACTACAATTCTTAAAATTATATAGTCTAGAAAGGAGAAAGATAACGCTACATGATAATTCAGGCATGGAAACAGATAGAAGGAATAGCAGAAAATACATGGAACTAAAATATCAGAAAGAGCAAGCAGAGGTAGATTAATAGTGCCCAAAACTATACCAGGAAAAATAGGAAAGCACACAGGACCTTAATCCACTACGCACCAGCTCGATAATGCAGCGTCTATTCAATGCGTTGCCAGCTCATCTGAGGAATATATCAGGAGTGAGCGTAGATGTGTTTAAGAATAAGCTCGACAAATATCTAAACTGCATCCCAGACCATCCAAGATTGGAAGATGCAAAATATACCGGAAGATGTACTAGCAACTCTCTGGTAGACATTAGAGGTGCCTCACACTGAGGGACCTGGCAACCCGAACAAGTGTAAGGTCTGTAAGGTCTGTAAGGTATGGTGTTAGGATCGGAAGCATGGACTACCTGGACTGGAGTTAGTGGCAATGAAGTAGAAGAACTATCAATAGGAGAGATGCTGGATAAAAGAGGGAAAGAAAGAGAGACTTCTTTGCCTCTAAAGCAAATGGAGTTGTATCAACACTAGTCTTACTCCCGGCTCTAAGAACTGCTTTCCTCTTCCTATCTTTCTCCATCTTCTCTAAATGAGACTTATGGTTTTTCCACCCTTGCTCATCTAAGTCCTGACACTCAATACAAGTTAAGTCTTTGCTACATATTTGTCCCCTATACTTTAAACTCTATTAGCCAAATAACGCTAAAGAAGCAGCAAAACCAGAAAACACAGCCACGAAATTGTACTTCACCAATTACGATACAAAAACCGTCGATATTACTCCGTAGCCGGCAGAAAACAAATTGACAATACAGTGGTACCTCGAGATATGAAATTAATCCGTTCCGAGGCGCCCTTCGTATCATGAGTTTTTCGTATCGTGGAACACATTTTACATGTAAAATGGCTAATCCGTTCCAAGCCCTCCAAAAACACCCAATTAAATTTCATAATAAAGCTAAATTGCCCTATAAACAATGAAATACTACAACAATTTGGACCATTCAATACCTAAATTAAGATAAAAATGCAAACCTGTAAATAAAGTGTATATTAGTATACAAGAAATATTATTACTGTAACGTAAAATGTTGGAAGCCTTACCGTTTGAGTAAGGCTATCTCCGAAAGTGGCGGCAGAGGAGGAGGAGGACAAATGACAGATAACTTACGTATGTACAATACACTTAACTTTACGAAACACATATAAAAAATTTAAGGAAAACTATAACAACTAAAATTTACGAAACACATTAACAAAACTGTAACACTTAACTTACAAAAATCTACACATTAATTTTTTTTTTTTTTTTACTTTACGTAGGCTTTTTTTTTTTTGTTTTTTTTTCTTTCTTTTTTTTACAGAATTTCAACTTCATCACCACTTTCAACGTTCTGTTTTTCATCACTTGGTTCTTCCTTTTTGCTTTCAACTTTATGTTTTTTATCACTTGGTTCTTCCTTTTTGCTTACTCTTGCTAATGCTGAAGGCCTCTTTAAAAAATAACGATCCAAGGAAGATTGCTTCTGCCTACTTTTCACAATGTTCCTGAAACGACTCAGGCAAACGTCATCGAAAACTGCGCAAGCATACGAACTGTGTGAGCCTTTTCAGGGTGTCTTTTTTCGATAAACGATTGCACTTTATGAAAAGCGCCTAGAATATCCTTAATTTCTGCCGTTGTCACGGTCCTCCTCCTCTTCCTCACTGCTGCTAGAGAACTCCTCTTGAACGACGTCATGTTGCATGGCCTCCAACTCCTTCAGGTCATCCGTCGTAAGCTCCTCTTGGTGCTCCTCGAGAAGGTCGTTGATGTCGTCCTCGTCGACGACCAGCCCCATGGACTTGCCGCGTGCAACGATCTCGTCAAGATCTGGTTCCAAAACAGTTTCGGGATCGTCAACTGTTTCTGAATCTGCAAAACCAGCTTCGCCCACGTCGAATCCCTCGAAGTCTTGGGCGGATACGGCATCAAGGCCAGAGTTTCCCCCACGAGGAATTCAAGGTTCGCCTCGAAACCTCCTGCCAAGCTTGGTCGATGAGTCGGTTATGCAAATGACGATGTCGAATGCTCCTTCCAAAATTGACGCAAGGTGAGGTTTGTGGTATCGGTGATGTCGAAACATCTCTTTGAAAAGATGTTTCGTGTACAGCTTCTTAAAGTTCGCTATCACTTGCTGGTCCATGGGCTGAAGGAGAGGGGTGGTGTTGGGCGGAAGATAAAGAATCTTGACGAAGGAATACTCTGCTAGGATATCTTCCTCGAGGCCAGGAGGGTGGGGAGGGGCATTGTCCAACACCAGCAGACATTTCAGGGGGAGGCGCTTCTCTTCCAAAAATTTCTTCACTGTCGGGCCGAAACACAGATTTACCCACTCGTGAACAAAAGCCTCGTTACCCAGGCTTTTGCATTAGCCCTCCACATCACTGGAAGCTCTCCTTCAACACTTTGTGGGCCTTGAAGGCTCGAGGAGTCTCGGAATGATACACCAGTAGGGGCTTCACCTTGCAATCCCCACTGGCGTTTGAACAAAGTGCGAGCATAATCCTGTCTTTCATAGGCTTATGCCCGGGTAGCTTCTTCTCTTCCTCCGTGATGTACGTCCGACGAGGCATTTTTTTCCAAAAAAGGTCAGTCTCATCACAATTGAAGACTTGCTGAGAACTGTAGCCTTCCTTGGTCATCATCTCGTTGAAAGTCTTCTTAAATGCTTCGCCGCCTGTTTCGTGTCCGAGCTGGCAGCCTCCCATGACGCACCACCCGAATGGATGCCAGTTCTTTTACGAAATTTCTCGAACCAGCCATGCGAAGCCTTGAACTCTGGGGTTTGCGTTGAAGTCCCTTCCCCTCCCGTCGTCTTTCGCCTGCGCAATCAATTGCCGAAAATAGCGCTGGCCTTGTGGTTGATTGCTGTCTCCGTTACCGTATCGCCAGCGATTCTTTGTCTTTTAATCCAGACAAGAAGCAGCCGTTCCATCTCGTCGTGCACGTGGCTCCTCTTGCGGGACAAAATAGTGATGCCCTTCGACGGTGTGTAGCTGCTTTGATGGCATCCTTCTGTTTAAGGATGGTGCCTATTGTCGACGGATTACGGCCGTATTCCTTTGCGATCACACTCAATCGCATACCAGCTTCGTACTTCTTGATGATCTCCATCTTTGTCTCCAATGAGAGCATGCGCTTCTTTCCGGTGAATTTCAACTTTCTTGGGACCCACGACTACGTTATCTTGTACGTAATTTACGTATAAGTACCACAATAGTTTTCCGCACAACACGATAGTATACTGCAACGAAATCACTAACGAATTTATGTTACTAAACGAAATCATTGGACCGAACCAATGCCGTGTGCATACGACAGAGATGTTGGTACGAAGAGGCCGAGATAGGTAAGCCACCACGTATACGATAAGATGCATGATGGGAGAGATGCTGTCCAACAGGGATAGAAGGATTTCATGGCTTGGCTAGCATCAGGAACCAATGGGAGAGCAGGAGGATGGGGGCGAGTCTAATAGTACTAAGATGGCGGCGCGCGGCGCAAGTTTCAAAATTGTTATCCGGGCGAAGCTCGGACTTTCAAGAAACCTTTCGTATCTTGAACACTTTTCGTATGTAAGAGGCAGTAAATTTTTCGCATTGGCTTTCATTTCTCAAGTTTTTCGTAAGTTGAGCCTTTCGTATCTCGAGGTAACTACTGTACTTAGATCAGCAGTTACCGGGTATGCCCAAAAGTGGGGCAGGACCTGTATCACCTACGCTAACGGTGGCAGCTTTGTGATGGTTTCGGAAGTCACTTAAGTGAAAACTACCCAGTACCACTCTACTGGAGAGAACAATTTTGAAGCTTGGAGAGAGAGACAAGCCGTTCAGCTTCAGGTGAGTGACATACATCCCATGTTCTCTAAAAGACCACTGGCATGATGCCACTAGTCCAAAATATGGGCATCCCAGCCCTTTTCAAAGGTGTCAGTGTATAATAAAACAAGATAAGGGAACTCCAATTCAGAAGTTTTTGCTAGTCTTGATACTATGTAAGGTCTGCCTTAACCTACCATGTAGACTGCACTGAAAATCATCTGGTTGGTTCAAGGCAAACCACTCCCTGCTTAATTCTATCTCAAGAAACCTTAGCCTTAAGCAGTTGTGCAGTAACAGCTTTTATAATAAATTCAGATGGCCCAGCAGCCTTTGAAACAATTCTACAGGTGGGGATGGGATCCCAAAGATACTCTTGTCACTGTCTGCAAAGCCTGTGAACTCTCTGACTGTCATTGTCTGCAAAGCCTGTGATCTCTCTGACTTGTCATTGTCTGCAAAGACTGTGAACTCCCTGACTCTATGTCCATGCCAACAAACAATGTCTCTTATGCTGGGACTAGGTCCAATTTGTCTCTCTCAATCAGCACACCTTAGTACTGATACAGGTTGCTGAGGTACTTAGGGTGTATCAATAGCTCAAAGACAGGCTGCCATGACTAGCAATCACTGAGGGACCACAACAATCTGATAACCTTCCTATGTAGCCAAACTGCAACTCTGGCCCTGATATGAGCGAAGAACTGGGGGGCAGTTGCTAGATCTAAACAAACGGAAAGGCACTTCAACTGGAAGACCTCATCTTGCCTTGAGAACCAGAAGTACCTATATGCTGCATAACCTGAGAGTGGGGACCTGAAAGTAAAAGTAAGTTTTTCTGATCCAGTGACACTACAAGTTCATCTTTTCAGATGGAGTGACACGATGAAGTTTAGTATATCTTAGTTTTACCAGACCACTGAGCTGATTAACAACTCTCCTAAGGCTGGCCCGAAGGATTAGATATTTTTACGTGGCTAATAACCAACTGGTCACGTAGCAACAGGACCTACAGCTTATTGTGGGATCCGAACCACACTATATCGAGAAATGAATTTCTATCACCAGAAATTATTTCCTCTGATTCCGCATTGGCTGAGCCGGGATTCGAACTTCGGACC